>NC_140252.1:16426455-16453955 GCF_949987555.1 Borostomias antarcticus
CATGGGTGGCATATCTCTGATCAGAATTGCTTGTACTACATACCTGTAAATGTTCATGAAGATTCTAGATAGAAATAAATTTGGTCTGAAAAAAACCCCGCCATACATAGCCCTTATGTTTTTTTTCAGGTGGAGATAATTAAATTTGTCTCTGCTCGGCCTAGGAATGGACTAGACACCCATGGATGGCATATCTCTGATCAGAATTGCTTGTACTACATACCTGTGAATGTTCATGAAGATTGTAGATAAAAATACATTTGGTCTCGAAAAAAAAAAACGCCATACATAGCCCTTATGTTTTTTTTCAGGAGGAAATAATTAAATTTGTCAGTGCTCTGCCTAGGAATGGACTAGACACCCATGGGTGGCATATCTCTGATCAGAATTGCTTGTACTACATACCTGTAAATGTTCATGAAGATTGTAGATATAAATAAATTTGGTCTGAAAAAAAAACGCCATACATACCCCTTATGTTTTTTTTCAGGTGGAGATAATTACATTTGTCACTACTCGGCCTAGGAATGGACTAGACACCCATGGGTGGCAGATCTCTGATCAGAATTGCTTGTACTACATACCTGTAAATGTTCAAGAAGATTGTAGATAGAAATACATTTGGTCTGAAAAAAAAAACGCCATACATACCCCTTATGTTTTTTTTCAGGTGGAAATAATTAAATTTGTCAGTGCTCGGCCTAGGAATGGACTAGACACCCATGGGTGGCAGATCTCTGATCAGAATTGCTTGTACTACATACCTGTGAATGTTCATGAAGATTGTAGATAAAAATACATTTGGTCTGTAAAAAAAAACGCCATACATTGCCCTTATGTTTTTTTTCAGGTGGAGATAATTAAATTTGTCACTGCTCGGCCTAGGAATGGACTAGACACCCATGGATGGCATATCTCTGATCAGAATTGCTTGTACTACATACCTGTGAATGTTCATGAAGATTGTAGATAAAAATACATTTGGTCTGGAAAAAAAAAACGCCATACATGCCCCTTATGTTTTTTTTCAGGTGGAGATAATTAAATTTGTCAGTGCTCGGCCTAGGAATGGACTAGACACCCATGGGTGGCAGATCTCTGATCAGAATTGCTTGTACTACATACCTGTAAATGTTCAAGAAGATTGTAGATAGAAATAAATTTGGTCTGAAAAAAAAACGCCATACATACCCCTTATGTTTTTTTTCAGGTGGAGATAATTACATTTGTCACTACTCGGCCTAGGAATGGACTAGACACCCATGGGTGGCATGTCTCTGATCAGAATTGCTTGTACTACATACCTGTGAATGTTCATGAAGATTGTAGATACAAATAAATTTGGTCTGAAAAAAAAAACCGCCATACATGCCCCTTATGTTTTTTTAAGGTGGAAATAATAAAATTTGTCAGTGCTCGGCCTAGGAATGGACTAGACACCCATGGGTGGCATATCTCTGATCAGAATTGCTTGTACTACATACCTGTAAATGTTCATGAAGATTGTAGATAGAAATAAATTTGGTCTGAAAAAAAAAACGCCATACATAGATAGCTCTTATGTTTTTTTTCAGGTGGAGATAATTAAATTTGTCAGTGCTCGGCCTAGGAATGGACTAGACACCCATGGGTGGCATATCTCTGATCAGAATTGCTTGTACTACATACCTCTAAATGTTCATGAAGATTGTAGATAGAAATAAATTTGGTCTGAAAAAAAAACGCCATACATACCCCTTATGTTTTTTTTCAGGTGGAGATAATTACATTTGTCACTACTCGGCCTAGGAATGGACTAGACACCCATGGGTGGCATGTCTCTGATCAGAATTTCTTGTACTACATACCTGTGAATGTTCATGAAGATTGTAGATACAAATAAATTTGGTCTGGAAAAAAAAAACGCCATACATACCCCTTATGTTTTTTTTCAGGAGGAAATAATTAAATTTGTCAGTGCTCGGCCTAGGAATGGACTAGACACCCATGGGTGGCAGATCTCTGATCAGAATTGCTTGTACTACATACCTGTGAATGTTCATGAAGATTGTAAATAAAAATAAATTGGGTCTGAAAAAAAAAACGCCATACATAGATAGCCCTTATGTTTTTTTTCAGGTGGAGATAATTAAATTTGTCACTGCTCGGCCTAGGAATGGACTAGACACCCATGGATGGCATATCTCTGATCAGAATTGCTTGTACTACATACCTGTGAATGTTCATGAAGATTGTAGATAAAAATACATTTGGTCTGGAAAAAAAAAACGCCATACATGCATGCCCCTTATGGTTTTTTTCAGGTGGAGATAATTAAATTTGTCAGTGCTCGGCCTAGGAATGGACTAGACACCCATGGGTGGCAGATCTCTGATCAGAATTGCTTGTACTACATACCTGTAAATGTTCAAGAAGATTGTAGATAGAAATAAATTTGGTCTGAAAAAAAAAACGCCATACATACCCCTTATGTTTTTTTTCCGGTGGAAATTATTAAATTTGTCAGTGCTCGGAATAGGAATGGACTAGACACCCATGGGTGGCATATCTTTGATCAGAATTGCTTGTACTACATACCTGTGAATGTTCATGAAGATTGTAGATAAAAATAAATTTGGTCTGTAAAAAAAAAACGCCATACATACCCCTTATGTTTTTTTTCAGGTGGAAATAATTAAATTTGTCAGTGCTCGGCCTAGGAATGGACTAGACACCCATGGGTGGCATATCTCTGATCAGAATTGCTTGTACTACATACCTGTGAATGTTCATGAAGATTGTAGATAAAAATAAATTTGGTCTGAAAAAAAAACCGCCATACATACCCCTTATGTTTTTTTCAGGTGGAAATAATTAAATTTGTCAGTGCTCGGCCTACGAATGGACTAGACACCCATGAGTGGCATATCTCTGATCAGAATTGCTTGTACTACATACCTGTGAATGTTCATGAAGATTGTAGATAAAAATAAATTTGGTCTGGAAAAAAAAAACGCCATACATACCCCTTATGTTTTTTTTCAGGAGGAAATAATTAAATTTGTCAGTGCTCGGCCTAGGAATGGACTAGACACCCATGGGTGGCATATCTCTGATCAGAATTGCTTGTGCTACATACCTGTGAATGTTCATGAAGATTGTAGATAGAAATAAATTTGGTCTGAAAAAAAAACGCCATACATACCCCTTATGTTTTTTTTCAGGTGGAGATAATTACATTTGTCACTACTCGGCCTAGGAATGGACTAGACACCCATGGGTGGCATATCTCTGATCAGAATTGCTTGTACTACATACCTGTGAATGTTCATGAAGATTGTAGATAAAAATACATTTGGTCTGTAAAAAAAAAACGCCCATACATACCCCTTATGTTTTTTTTCAGGAGGAAATAATTAAATTTGTCAGTGCTCGGCCTAGAAATGGACTAGACACCCATGGGTGGCATATCTCTGATCAGAATTGCTTGTACTACATACCTGTGAATGTTCATGAAGATTGTAAATAAAAATAAATTTGGTCTGAAAAAAAAACCGCCTTACATAGCCCTTATGTTTTTTTTCAGGTGGAGATAATTAAATTTGTCACTGCTCGGCCTAGGAATGGACTAGACACCCATGGATGGCATATCTCTGATCAGAATTGCTGTACTACATACCTGTGAATGTTCATGAAGATTGTAGATAAAAATTAAATTTGGTCTGGAAAAAAAAAACGCCATACATGCCCCTTATGTTTTTTTTCAGGTGGAGATAATTAAATTTGTCAGTGCTCGGCCTAGGAATGGACTAGACACCCATGGGTGGCAGATCTCTGATCAGAATTGCTTGTACTACATACCTGTAAATGTTCAAGAAGATTGTAGATAGAAATAAATTTGGTCTGAAAAAAAACCCGCCATACATACCCCTTATGTTTTTTTTCAGGTGGAGATAATTAAATTTGTCAGTGCTCGGCCTAGGAATGGACTAGACACCCATGGGTGGCATATCTCTGATCAGAATTGCTTGTACTACATACCTGTAAATGTTCATGAAGATTCTAGATAGAAATAAATTTGGTCTGAAAAAAACCCCGCCATACATAGCCCTTATGTTTTTTTTCAGGTGGAGATAATTAAATTTGTCTCTGCTCGGCCTAGGAATGGACTAGACACCCATGGATGGCATATCTCTGATCAGAATTGCTTGTACTACATACCTGTGAATGTTCATGAAGATTGTAGATAAAAATACATTTGGTCTCGAAAAAAAAAACCGCCATACATAGCCCTTATGTTTTTTTTCAGGAGGAAATAATTAAATTTGTCAGTGCTCTGCCTAGGAATGGACTAGACACCCATGGGTGGCATATCTCTGATCAGAATTGCTTGTACTACATACCTGTGAATGTTCATGAAGATTGTAGATAAAAATAAATTTGGTCTGTAAAAAAAAAACGCCATACATACCCCTTATGTTTTTTTTCAGGTGGAGATAATTACATTTGTCACTACTCGGCCTAGGAATGGACTAGACACCCATGGGTGGCAGATCTCTGATCAGAATTGCTTGTACTACATACCTGTAAATGTTCAAGAAGATTGTAGATAGAAATACATTTGGTCTGAAAAAAAAAACGCCATACATACCCCTTATGTTTTTTTTCAGGTGGAAATAATTAAATTTGTCAGTGCTCGGCCTAGGAATGGACTAGACACCCATGGGTGGCAGATCTCTGATCAGAATTGCTTGTACTACATACCTGTGAATGTTCATGAAGATTGTAGATAAAAATACATTTGGTCTGTAAAAAAAAACGCCATACATTGCCCTTATGTTTTTTTTCAGGTGGAGATAATTAAATTTGTCACTGCTCGGCCTAGGAATGGACTAGACACCCATGGATGGCATATCTCTGATCAGAATTGCTTGTACTACATACCTGTGAATGTTCATGAAGATTGTAGATAAAAATACATTTGGTCTGGAAAAAAAAAACGCCATACATGCCCCTTATGTTTTTTTTCAGGTGGAGATAATTAAATTTGTCAGTGCTCGGCCTAGGAATGGACTAGACACCCATGGGTGGCAGATCTCTGATCAGAATTGCTTGTACTACATACCTGTAAATGTTCAAGAAGATTGTAGATAGAAATAAATTTGGTCTGAAAAAAAAACGCCATACATACCCCTTATGTTTTTTTTCAGGTGGAGATAATTACATTTGTCACTACTCGGCCTAGGAATGGACTAGACACCCATGGGTGGCATGTCTCTGATCAGAATTGCTTGTACTACATACCTGTGAATGTTCATGAAGATTGTAGATACAAATAAATTTGGTCTGAAAAAAAAAACCGCCATACATGCCCCTTATGTTTTTTTAAGGTGGAAATAATAAAATTTGTCAGTGCTCGGCCTAGGAATGGACTAGACACCCATGGGTGGCATATCTCTGATCAGAATTGCTT
This sequence comes from Borostomias antarcticus, assembly GCF_949987555.1. NCBI lineage: Eukaryota > Metazoa > Chordata > Actinopteri > Stomiiformes > Stomiidae > Borostomias > Borostomias antarcticus. The sequence continues at coordinate 16,431,908 of NC_140252.1, forward strand.
GTACTACATACCTGTAAATGTACATGAAGATTGTAGATAGAAATAAATTTGGTCTGAAAAAAAAAACGCCATACATACCCCTTATGTTTTTTTTCAGGAGGAAATAATTAAATTTGTCAGTGCTCGGCCTAGGAATGGACTAGACACCCATGGGTGGCAGATCTCTGATCAGAATTGCTTGTACTACATACCTGTGAATGTTCATGAAGATTGTAAATAAAAATAAATTTGGTCTGAAAAAAAAAACGCCATACATAGATAGCCCTTATGTTTTTTTTCAGGTGGAGATAATTAAATTTGTCAGTGCTCGGCCTAGGAATGGACTAGACACCCATGGGTGGCATATCTCTGATCAGAATTGCTTGTACTACATACCTGTAAATGTTCATGAAGATTGTAGATAGAAATAAATTTGGTCTGAAAAAAAAACGCCATACATACCCCTTATGTTTTTTTTCAGGTGGAGATAATTACATTTGTCACTACTCGGCCTAGGAATGGACTAGACACCCATGGGTGGCATGTCTCTGATCAGAATTTCTTGTACTACATACCTGTGAATGTTCATGAAGATTGTAGATACAAATAAATTTGGTCTGAAAAAAAAAAACGCCATACATACCCCTTATGTTTTTTTTCAGGAGGAAATAATTAAATTTGTCAGTGCTCGGCCTAGGAATGGACTAGACACCCATGGGTGGCAGATCTCTGATCAGAATTGCTTGTACTACATACCTGTGAATGTTCATGAAGATTGTAAATAAAAATAAATTTGGTCTGAAAAAAAAAACGCCATACATAGATAGCCCTTATGTTTTTTTTCAGGTGGAGATAATTAAATTTGTCACTGCTCGGCCTAGGAATGGACTAGACACCCATGGATGGCATATCTCTGATCAGAATTGCTTGTACTACATACCTGTGAATGTTCATGAAGATTGTAGATAAAAATACATTTGGTCTGGAAAAAAAAAACGCCATACATGCATGCCCCTTATGGTTTTTTTCAGGTGGAGATAATTAAATTTGTCAGTGCTCGGCCTAGGAATGGACTAGACACCCATGGGTGGCAGATCTCTGATCAGAATTGCTTGTACTACATACCTGTAAATGTTCAAGAAGATTGTAGATAGAAATAAATTTGGTCTGAAAAAAAAAACGCCATACATACCCCTTATGTTTTTTTTCCGGTGGAAATTATTAAATTTGTCAGTGCTCGGAATAGGAATGGACTAGACACCCATGGGTGGCATATCTTTGATCAGAATTGCTTGTACTACATACCTGTGAATGTTCATGAAGATTGTAGATAAAAATAAATTTGGTCTGTAAAAAAAAAACGCCATACATACCCCTTATGTTTTTTTTCAGGTGGAAATAATTAAATTTGTCAGTGCTCGGCCTAGGAATGGACTAGACACCCATGGGTGGCATATCTCTGATCAGAATTGCTTGTACTACATACCTGTGAATGTTCATGAAGATTGTAGATAAAAATAAATTTGGTCTGAAAAAAAACCCGCCATACATACCCCTTATGTTTTTTTCAGGTGGAAATAATTAAATTTGTCAGTGCTCGGCCTACGAATGGACTAGACACCCATGAGTGGCATATCTCTGATCAGAATTGCTTGTACTACATACCTGTGAATGTTCATGAAGATTGTAGATAAAAATAAATTTGGTCTGGAAAAAAAAAACGCCATACATACCCCTTATGTTTTTTTTCAGGAGGAAATAATTAAATTTGTCAGTGCTCGGCCTAGGAATGGACTAGACACCCATGGGTGGCATATCTCTGATCAGAATTGCTTGTGCTACATACCTGTGAATGTTCATGAAGATTGTAGATAGAAATAAATTTGGTCTGAAAAAAAAACGCCATACATACCCCTTATGTTTTTTTTCAGGTGGAGATAATTACATTTGTCACTACTCGGCCTAGGAATGGACTAGACACCCATGGGTGGCATATCTCTGATCAGAATTGCTTGTACTACATACCTGTGAATGTTCATGAAGATTGTAGATAAAAATACATTTGGTCTGTAAAAAAAAAATGCCCATACATACCCCTTATGTTTTTTTTCAGGAGGAAATAATTAAATTTGTCAGTGCTCGGCCTAGAAATGGACTAGACACCCATGGGTGGCATATCTCTGATCAGAATTGCTTGTACTACATACCTGTGAATGTTCATGAAGATTGTAAATAAAAATAAATTTGGTCTGAAAAAAAAAACGCCTTACATAGCCCTTATGTTTTTTTTCAGGTGGAGATAATTAAATTTGTCACTGCTCGGCCTAGGAATGGACTAGACACCCATGGATGGCATATCTCTGATCAGAATTGCTGTACTACATACCTGTGAATGTTCATGAAGATTGTAGATAAAAATTAAATTTGGTCTGGAAAAAAAAAACGCCATACATGCCCCTTATGTTTTTTTTCAGGTGGAGATAATTAAATTTGTCAGTGCTCCGCCTAGGAATGGACTAGACACCCATGGGTGGCAGATCTCTGATCAGAATTGCTTGTACTACATACCTGTAAATGTTCAAGAAGATTGTAGATAGAAATAAATTTGGTCTGAAAAAAAACCCGCCATACATACCCCTTATGTTTTTTTTCCGGTGGAAATTATTAAATTTGTCAGTGCTCGGAATAGGAATGGACTAGACACCCATGGGTGGCATATCTTTGATCAGAATTGCTTGTACTACATACCTGTGAATGTTCATGAAGATTGTAGATAAAAATAAATTTGGTCTGTAAAAAAAAAACGCCATACATACCCCTTATGTTTTTTTTCAGGTGGAAATAATTAAATTTGTCAGTGCTCGGCCTAGGAATGGACTAGACACCCATGGGTGGCATATCTCTGATCAGAATTGCTTGTACTACATACCTGTGAATGTTCATGAAGATTGTAGATAAAAATAAATTTGGTCTGAAAAAAAAACCGCCATACATACCCCTTATGTTTTTTTCAGGTGGAAATAATTAAATTTGTCAGTGCTCGGCCTACGAATGGACTAGACACCCATGGGTGGCATATCTCTGATCAGAATTGCTTGTGCTACATACCTGTGAATGTTCATGAAGATTGTAGATAAAAATAAATTTGGTCTGAAAAAAGAAACGCCATACATACCCCTTATGTTTTTTTTCAGGTGGAAATAATAAAATGTGTCAGTGCTCGGCCTAGGAATGGACTAGACACCCATGGGTGGCATATCTCTGATCAGAATTGCTTGTACTACATACCTGTAAATGTTCATGAAGATTGTAGATAGAAATAAATTTGGTCTGAAAAAAAAACGCCATACATACCCCTTATGTTTTTTTTCAGGTGGAGATAATTACATTTGTCACTACTCGGCCTAGGAATGGACTAGACACCCATGGGTGGCATATCTCTGATCAGAATTGCTTGTACTACATACCTGTGAATGTTCATGAAGATTGTAGATAAAAATACATTTGGTCTGTAAAAAAAAAACGCCATACATACCCCTTATGTTTTTTTTCAGGAGGAAATAATTAAATTTGTCAGTGCTCGGCCTAGGAATGGACTAGACACCCATGGGTGGCATATCTCTGATCAGAATTGCTTGTACTACATACCTGTGAATGTTCATGAAGATTGTAAATAAAAATAAATTTGGTCTGAAAAAAAAAACGCCTTACATAGCCCTTATGTTTTTTTTCAGGTGGAGATAATTAAATTTGTCACTACTCGGCCTAGGAATGGACTAGACACCCATGGATGGCATATCTCTGATCAGAATTGCTGTACTACATACCTGTGAATGTTCATGAAGATTGTAGATAAAAATTAAATTTGGTCTGGAAAAAAAAAACGCCATACATGCCACTTATGTTTTTTTTCAGGTGGAGATAATTAAATTTGTCAGTGCTCGGCCTAGGAATGGACTAGACACCCATGGGTGGCAGATCTCTGATCAGAATTGCTTGTACTACATACCTGTAAATGTTCAAGAAGATTGTAGATAGAAATAAATTTGGTCTGAAAAAAAAAACGCCATACATACCCCTTATGTTTTTTTTCAGGTGGAAATTATTGAATTTGTCAGTGCTCGGAATAGGAATGGACTAGACACCCATGGGTGGCATTTCTTTGATCAGAATTGCTTGTACTACATACCTGTGAATGTTCATGAAGATTGTAGATAAAAATAAATTTGGTCTGTAAAAAAAAAACGCCATACATACATACCCCTTATGTTTTTTTTCAGGTGGAAATAATACAATTTGTCAGTGCTCGGCCTAGGAATGGACTAGACACCCATGGGTGGCATGTCTCTGATCAGAATTGCTTGTACTACATACCTGTAAATGTTCATGAGGATTTGTAGATAGAAATAAATTTGGTCTGAAAAAAAACCCGCCATACATAACCCTTATGTTTTTTTCAGGTGGAAATAATTAAATTTGTCAGTGCTCGGCCTAGGAATGGACTAGACACCCATGGGTGGCATATCTCTGATCAGAATTGCTTGTACTACATACCTGTGAATGTTCATGAAGATTGTAGATAAAAATAAATTTGGTCTGGAAAAAAAAAACGCCATACATACGCCCTTATGTTTTTTTTCCGGTGGAAATTATTAAATTTGTCAGTGCTCGGAATAGGAATGGACTAGACACCCATGGGTGGCATATCTTTGATCAGAATTGCTTGTACTACATACCTGTGAATGTTCATGAAGATTGTAGATAAAAATAAATTTGGTCTGTAAAATAAAAACGCCATACATACCCCTTATGTTTTTTTTCAGGTGGAAATAATTAAATTTGTCAGTGCTCGGCCTAGGAATGGACTAGACACCGATGGGTGGCATATCTCTGATCAGAATTGCTTGTACTACATACCTGTGAATGTTCATGAAGATTGTAGATAAAAATAAATTTGGTCTGAAAAAAAACCCGCCATACATAACCCTTATGTTTTTTTCAGGTGGAAATAATTAAATTTGTCAGTGCTCGGCCTAGGAATGGACTAGACACCCATGGGTGGCATATCTCTGATCAGAATTGCTTGTACTACATACCTGTGAATGTTCATGAAGATTGTAGATAAAAATAAATTTGGTCTGGAAAAAAAAAACGCCATACATACCCCTTATGTTTTTTTTCAGGAGGAAATAATTAAATTTGTCAGTGCTCGGCCTAGGAATGGACTAGACACCCATGGGTGGCATATCTCTGATCAGAATTGCTTGTACTACATACCTGTAAATGTTCATGAAGATAGAAATAAATTTGGTCTGAATAAAAAACGCCATACATACCCCTTATGTTTTTTTTCAGGTGGAGATAATTAAATTTGTCACTGCTCGGCCTAGGAATGGACTAGTCACCCATGGGTGGGAGATCTCTGATCAGAATTGCTTGTACTACATACCTGTGAATGTTCATGAAGATTGTAGATAAAAATAAATTTGGTCTGAAAAAAAAAACCCGCCATACATACCCCTTATGTTTTTTTTCAGGTGGAAATAATTAAATTTATCAGTGCTCGGCCTAGGAATGGAATAGTACTAGTATAGTAGTGATAAACCAGCACCACCCCATTAAGGGGGAACTGTTCGCTGCCACCACCTTTTTTTGACCTGGTATAGTCCGGTGTCAGAGGTCAGGCTACACACACCACACAACACTATACTACCTCTCTGAGTTCTGTCATTTGCTCGCATGGCTTCTCCTATCACCGTTATGCCGATGACACCCAACTGGTCCTGTCATTTCCCTTTTCTGACATACAAGTGGAGATACGCATAGCTGGGTGCTTGGGACCGGGACCTGGCCATCACCATTGAAGACACAGTGGTGACGCCGACTCAGACTGTGAGGTATCTGGGTGTTACCCTGGACAACCAACTGTCATTCACCGCACATATCACATCCGTCACACGCTCCTTCAGATTCATGCTTTACAACATCAGGAGGATTCGCCCTTTCCTCACTGGTGAAACGGCGCAGGTGCTCATCCAGGCCCTGGTCATCTCTCACCTGGACTACAGCAACTCCCTTCTTGCTGGAGCCCCGTCATCAGCCATTACACCCCTGGGACTTTTCCAGAAAGCTGCTGCTTGTCTGGTGTTCAACCACCCCAAGTTCTCCCACACAACTTCCCTTCTCGGTTCCCTACACTGGCTCCCTGTAGCAGCTCGCATCCAGTTTAAAACTCTGGTACTAGCCTACAGGGCAGTGAAAGGAACAGTTCCCTCCTACCTCCAGGTCATGGTCTAACCCTACACCCCCTCCTAACCACTTCACTCTGCTACCTTGAGGCGATTGGTTGCCCCGTCACTCCGAGGCCCCTGCAGTTGAGTCGCTGCCCATCTTTTGCCGCAGGCTCAAAACTCATCTCTTCAAGAAGTACCACCACGATCCTTCCTCTTAAGCACCTATTGTATTTTAAAATTGCTATTCTTGCACTTTGCCTTCAGCAAACACAAGCAACACATAGAAAACAGAGCTCACTGCAAACAGAGGCTCACGGGCAGTTGGTGTTCACAGAAAAATGGAGGTACATGGACATCTGCACAAAGACCCTCTGATAATGAAAACAGTGCTTTACCTTTCCATCTTTTTTTCCTCCTCCCACACACACGCGCACACACACACACACACACACACACACACACACACACACACACACACACACACTTGCACTCTCAGCCCCTCTGAGCTTCAGAACCCTTGCCAGGAGACCAGCAGAGTGCCAGGGAGCTGCTCCATCCCCCAACACACCTGCTAAACCTGCAGCACAGGTGAGTCATAATTATCTGTTTCTACAGCACACATGAGCACAATAGCACAGGTGAGTAAGCACCTATTGTATTTGCATTTTGACTGTAACACTAGATTACGCTGTTGGTCACTACTACACTTCTGCTACTTATGTTAAATGCAATTATTGTAAGTCGGTTTGGGTAAAAACGTTGCTACATGACTGTAATGTAATGAGTAATATAGCTGTTACAACATCATAGGTGAGTTATAATAGACCTGTTACAAGCTTTAGTCACACGCACACACACGCAAACACACACACACACACACACACACACACCCTGTCACTCTCCCTCACTTGAGCTCAGGTAGAGGAACCTCTTTTACATCTCTTTATCTCTACTTAATCTGAAGCTTTCATGTGTTTGTGTCCCCCCCAGCTACTGTACTTATAATCACTCCATATTTGAACTTGTACTACAGGCGTGATTATCCTTTTTAATGTTTGTGTGTGTTTTGTGTTCATACAGGAGAGAAGGCTTACCACTGTGACCAGTGTGAAAAGAGTTTCACTCAGTCAGGTGAATTAAAGACACAATAGCGTGCTCATACAGTAGAGAAGCCGTACCACTGTGACCAGTGTGGGAAGAGCTTCACTAGAGAGAACAAGCTCAGGACACACCAGCGTGTTCATACAGGGGAGAAGCCATACCACTGTGACCTGTGTGGGAAGAACTTCAGCCAAATGGGTGATCTCAAGACACCAGCGTGTTCATACAGGAGAGAAGCTGTACCACTGTGACCAGTGTGGGAAGGGCTTCACTAGAGAGAAAGATCTCAGGACACACCAGCGTGTTCATACAGGGTTGAAGCCATACCACTGTTCCCTGTGTGGGAAGAACTTCAGTCAGAGACATTGGTGTTCTGGTAAGAGTCAAGATCCAGACATCTAGACGCTGTCACACCCCATCCTGCGCCATAGAGTCTGAGACTGTCCTTCCTGCCCAGTTTGTCTCTCCTTCGGTGCCCTCTGTAGGTCTCTGTGTTTGTGTGTGTGATTCTCTCCCCGCCCGAATTAGCTTCACCTGTTCCAAGTTCAATTGAGTTTGTCATCTGTCCACTACAGAAGACTATAGCTGTTTATTATTACTACATCAAAGAAGGAATAAATGGGGTTTGTCAGTAAAAACATGTAATGTTCTATGTTCATGTTATGTAACTAATGTATGCATAATAACTGTAATTTACACATTTTGTATAAGTTAAAAATATTAAATACATTTATTTAACATATACTGTAAGTCGTATCTTGATTAGTCTGACTCAAAGGATGTAGGTTTTAGGGGATAAGCCTTGTCATTCGGTATCAGTGGCACCGATTCATGTGGTCGGCCAATCAATGGCGATGGGAGATTCTCCCAGACTATGTAAAACAACAGCCTACCAACCACTCTGCCGAAGGCAATTATAAATAACAATAAATAATACATTTAATTTGAGGATGCCTTTCAGGACACCCAAGGTCGTCTTAAAATGCATAAAATCTGAATCGTATATGATCATAAGTAACCTTAAAACAGGGCTAAACATGCATTTTCCCTTTACTACTCCTTTAAGAGAGCATGGAACATAAGAACTGCTAAATTATTTACATGTAATATGGCTTGAAGAAGATGGCTGGAGCTATTAGTTAACTTTTGATTGTAATGGAATGTCTGTTGTGGAATGATTGTGTTTATGTTTACTATTGATGTGTCTTGTAAGTCTTGCAGACCAAAACTTACTGGAGAGCAGTAGGTCTTAAAAGTAGCCTGTATTATTCTGACCATTAAAGTGGAGGTGCCCATCATGACCAAACACTGCCATCTAGTGGGATAAGAAGAGTAGTGAATCAAATGCACTGTACTATCGCTACTGCCCAAGCAGTACCCTAATCTCTGCGGTATGTTCCAGGGCACCTAGACTACCCTAAAGATGATTCATACGAGAATTAAATATACTTTGTGTGCAGATATGTGTGCAGATATGGAGTTTTTATTAGACAGAAATGCTACAAAAAAACACTACAGTAATCAACTCAAAACATAAAAAATCATAAAATTGTTAATGTAGAATAAAACAAATATAAAGCTGTATGACACAAACACATATAAGGAAGAGGCTCCCAAACATCTCTGATACCCTGGACAGAATCATCTACAGCAGGACACAAATTATTTACTTTCCAGTTTACAGACAGACATTTAATCATCATATTCAGTGTTTAGAGAAAAAACAAATCTGCCTTGTTTGTCCGTGTAGAAAGATGGCCGTTGACTAACGCAGCGCGAACCGAGTCGGTCCGACAGGAAAGCGGTCCACACCGAGCCGGCGCTGAACCACCCTGAACATGGAAGCTTGTCATCCCCATCTCCTGTTGGTCAATCAACAAGCAAGATCCTTTACAAAGACTTGAGACCGTCGCTGAATCTCAAGAGCCCTTCAAGACTCCTTTCTCCTCCCACATGGGAGGAACCTGTCCAAGGCTCCTCCCCTCACACCCGCCACAGAAGACATAAGAAACAGGGGAAGGGTACTTTTGAGATTCCCCCGGCGTTTGGACGCCCACAGACACAACGCAACCTTCTACTCTTCCAGGGTAAACCCTCCAGATTTGACACGGTTGCGTTGATGACGACCCGCGCAGACAAGCAAGCGACACATGCATACATCTATTTAATCACGTCATTTATTTCAGAGATCTCCTCAAAACGGGGGCGCGGGGGCTATCTCTCCCAGGTGATGTCATCCCTTCGCAGGCTGGTGCGGAGTCTCTGGGTCTCCCTGAGGAACTGCAGGTTCTCCTGGCTCGCCCCTGCCCTCCCCCGTCCCTCCTGCCCGCTGGACTCCTTGACGGGGGAGGGAGGCGGAGGCCTCGCCCCCGCCCCGGCCACGCCCCCCTTAACCCCGCCGTCCTCGCTGGCTGCCCGTCCTCGGGCCTTCGGGGGCGGGGCCTGTGTTAGTGTGTGGACCTGAGGGAGGAGAGAGGACAGGAGAGGATAAAAGATTATACTATTTAAGAAAAAAAACAAAAAACTGACGAACAATGTCATACATTTTATAATTTATATTATAAAATTCCTTAAGAATTCAGAATTTCAGCAGTTTGAGATTGTCTCACAATCAAATGAATCATTATTATTATAAAGATATGGAACAATGTTTTGTAATGCCGATGTCAGGTGAAGGGTAGAAACTTCCCATAAAACAATCGATTCCTCTCCGTCTGTGTGTGTGTGTGTGTGTGTGTGTGGTCGAAAGATCTGGATCTTCCCTAGAAGGATTGAGGTCTCCTGGTGCAAACTCTCCTACTCAACTTTCCTTGGCCGGGTTTCCCGATAAAGAACCTTCTTAAGGAACCCTTCTTAAGCAATTCTTTGTATGGGAGTTAAGAAGTACTTTGGAGTTAAGTTCTTCTTAATTCGTTCGGGAAACCCGGCCCTTATTGGTTTCTGACTCAATCAACACTACATTGATTGTATTGACTGTTTTATTTTACTTGACTGCGGGTTGTGCAATATGCTGCCATTGCTATTTATTGTCTACTTAAATTCATGTGTTGAGGATGATTGCGATGTCTGTCTTGTGTCCACAACAAATTTCCCCACGAGGACAATAAAGTATATGAAATGAAATGAAACTTTCTGTTTGCGCCGACTCTCCCACCCCTGGTGAACTAGAGGTCCTATCTGAGGCCCATTCAGACTCAACCCAGGAATCGCAGGGTGAAGATGAGGAGAGTGGAAGTGAGGATAGGAGAGGCAGAGCGGGAACAGGCCCCTGAGGCCTCGAAGGCAGCCCAGGAGCAAGAGACTGTCTGAAAGCACTAATAAACAGGACCAGTCGTCGGTGACCATCACCCCTAGAGGTACTGGGAAGGAGAAACTGGATCCTAACGTGGTATCAGCAGACTAACCTAAACAAACACAGGAGGGATCAGGAACTGACAAAGCATGAAATGGAGCGAACTAGGAAGATCAAGAAGGCCGAGCGGAAAGAAAAGAAGTCAGGACCGTGTTCCCAGATCATTGTTCCTGAGCCCCCAACCAGCTCCAAGCCTGAGAGAAAAGTAACACCAGCAGAGAAAAGGATTTAGGTTCAGGGGACAAATGATTCTGGGAAAACAGACCAGGGAGTTGTGAGACCTAGAAAACGCAGCCCTACTGTAAGGAGAAGTGACCCAACCTGAGACCGTGGTGACAGGGACAGGCACTGGTCTCAGCAGCGCCCTGTACCACACTGGTTTCCTAAGATGGGAACTCCTAGAAGAGAGTCGGCACCCCCATGCCGCCTGCTGGAGGATCACCGAGGGATTTGGACTGCTCCCAAGAAACAATGCGAGTCAAGAACGCACCACTTTGGACCTTGGAAACAGTTCAACCCAAGGGAGGACTGTGCCAGGCCCAGGAGACAGTTTGAGTCAAGGAGGGACCGCTGAAGACATGGAGGACAAGACTATTCCAGAGTAGATCGCCCGAGGTTCCCGCTGCCGCCACCTAAGACCCCCACAATGGAGGGACATGGGTCAGGGGTCAAGGGGGACTCTGAGCAAGTGGCAGCGCTACCAGTCATCTGGGGCATCGTAGGACTCAACTGATGAAGACTGGTAAAGAACAAATCAACAGTATACAGCCAGCAGCTCGCATTCAATCATTTAGTCATTAAAAGGAAAACGTGAATTGTATGTTATTAATTAAGTAATACCGAATAAGAAATGAATGATTAAAATCATGTGTTTACATCCTACATTTAACCAGTAATAAGTACAGTGGTTGATTGTTAAACAGTGATTATAAGATGATGTTTATGTGTTTAGATAGAGAGGGATGAGCCCATGTATGCTTGCTGTAACTCTAATCAAAGAAGCCTGCATTTATGTAGAAACAATGGAGGCATTGGGTAATAAGCCCTGGTTACTGTAAACCTCTACATTGGCACGAAGGGGGAGGAGATTGATCGGAAACTGAGCAATCATATGACTATTATACTTACTATAAAGCACCACTCTGATGTAATGTGAAGACCCCCATTGCATTTGGTTGGTTGATGTTTAAGTGATGAGGCGTAGAGGAGGGTATAAAACATTGATGCACTGAAGGTTCGAGGGGGTCCAACACTCGGGCCACCTTTTTCAACAATTGGACCGAGTCCCCCAACACCTGCCTTAGAAGGACGATGGACAAATTGGAAGGAGTGGATGAAGCCGGACTGAACAAACAACCGACTCTCTGAGCAACGAGTGAATGAAGGGGTGACTAGAGAACAGAGTAGAGTAGAGAACAAGCGAGTAGAGAACAAGCAGAGAACATTTTTGAGGTAAACTTTCACAACATCTATCAGAGTTAGGCGATCCTTCTCTGCAGCGGATGATCAAGGAGAAGAGGCTGAGTCCCCCCCGTGAAGAGGGACTGGAGACACACACTCTCCACCAGCAATAGTGGAGGAATCCCCTCTGTAACTGACCTTTTCAAGAATAAGCTCTGGAGCTGGAATAAGTACAAGGAACTGTGTGTTGTAACATAAAGAGCTTAATATCTTCAAAGGGACGTTTGAGCGATCTCCCTTCCTGCTGAGTGACGGATTGAAAGGTTCTCTCTCTATCACGCGCTGGACCCGTCCTAAAAGTGGAGCAACCTCCCTTCGGAGTCATGTCGAGATCGGACGCCGTGGAACGCTGACGTCGCAAGGGCGGCGTGCGAGTAGAGCGCAAGAACGATTGCTCGTCGTCATGGTAACCGCCGTGGAAGGAACCCGGGGAGGATCGATACGGTTCGGTGAGCGGCGAACAGAAGAGATCTCGCACGTCTAATAACTCACGCGCTGAACAGGTTATGTAAAAAGGTTATATAAGCTCACGTTCATGGTTCCCGTGGTGGGAGAAGAACTCGGTAAATAATCCACACGGAACAGAGCATCCCTCCCCTCTACCGAGGGGATTTCTTCTGTCACCCTCCAACCGCGAGAAGAGGAAGTCACGCCCACACAGGATCAGGGCGTTGGCTCACCAGTCATCGTTTCATGAAGAAATCCTTTCCAATGTCCATTTGGTTCTGTAGGTACAGTTTTTATGAAGACAGGCCATCTTTTAGATTCTCTCTCCAACCACTTATCCATTATTATATGTTGATTTGATCTAATTATATCCCATATATTGCATGAATCTGCCTAGCAATATTTCTATTCTTCTCTATTATTCTAAATAAAACGCATATTGAGCATTATAAAACGTTAATTATCTCCTGTCATTCACTGTTCATTAAATGGATTAGCCATCTAATTAGATCACCTCACGGAGAAGAGCAGTCGTTAACCAGTAGCAACCCCTGACGGTAACTCCCTTCTCAGGTCGTTGGGAGGGTGCAGTGGGGGTGGAAGCAGGGTGGACTCTGGGACGTAGACTGTTAGCGGACTGGGCGAGTCTTCTCATCCTGCCCGAGTAGGCTATCAGAAACCCACACTTGGGGAGAACCAGGTGGGCTGATAAGTGACACCTTGAACGTGGGGGCGGGCGGACCCTTGTATAAAGGGCAGCGGAGACAGTGTGTGTGTGTGTGTGTGTGTGTGTGTGTGTACGTACGGTCTCCTGGTGTTTGCGGAGCTTGCTGATCTGGACCCCCTTCTCCTCCATCCTCCTGACCAGCAGCTCCAGCTCTCTCTCCAGGTCGTCCCTGTGCTCCCGACCACGCGTCTCGTCTATCTGACGCACCAGCTCCTGGTGCTCACTGACACACACACACACACACACACAATTTACAATGTTTGTGTGCATATAATGCTCAGGTGGTATTCTGGGCTATCTATATACTACACTGTAACTAACTAAATAACACACACACACACGCGCGCGCATCAGGGTCAGCGGTGGGACACTCACAAGCTCATCTGCCCCAGTTCGTCCTGCAGGGCCAGCAGCAGGTCGGAGAGCGAGCCCAGGGGCGGAGCTGCGTGTCCCGGCCCGGCCCCCCGGGGAGAGGAGGGGCCGGGGGGGGAGGAGGAGGAGGAGGACAGGGCCTTGTGGAGCCCCCTCCTGGCGGCGCAGTTGGCCCTGCGCAGGGAGCGCACCCTCTCGCACAGCTGGGGCTGGTGGTGCTTCATCATGTGCAGAACGCTCTGCACGTTGGCGTGCACAGAGTGGCTGGGGCTGGTCGACTGAGAGAGGGAAACAGAGTGGGAGTGTGTGTGAGACACAGAGAGAGAGAGAGAGAGAGAGAGAGAGAGAGAAAGAGTGTGTGTGTGTGAGATAAACATCAGTACCAGAGACAGCAAAAGAGACATGGTCAGATAAGATTAGCCGTGGAACATTCAGTACTCAAGAGGAGAGAGAACGGGTTCTCCATCCTCTCTCTGTGGAGCAGTGTGGAAGGCAGACATACCGTTCCGGCTACGAAGGGCAGCCGTTTGGCCTTGGGGACGCCTGGCGCTGCTGCGCCGTTCTGTCTCGCCGAGCCGCTTTTCTGAGGGAGAGAAACGGACCGACAGCGGTAACATTTTGCTACGTGAGTCATGTTCCGGACATCAGATAGACCCATCTCTTCCGGCGGTGGACGTTATGTTAAGGAGTGGACCTACCTTGGATTTCTTCTTCTTCTTCGGTTTGACCTCTTTGGAAACCGCAGGACACAGGCGGAGGTTAGTCTCCAGCTCCCTCTGCAGCTGTGGTTACAAACAGGAAGCAACAGCCTGGTTACAGGAAAGAACCCTCAACATTACCCAGTAAGGGGGGAAAGAGTTTAAGGGTTAAAAGTTGACAATATATTGTCTGTATTTTTGTACCTATGTTGATATTGTAAACATAAAATTAATATTGTAAAAAAAACACACAAAAAAAACACATTACCCAGCAAGAGTGTGTATGTGGGAATTCCTTACTGTGTGTGTGTGTGTGTGTGTGTGTGTGTGTGTGTGTGTGTGTGTGTGTGCGCGGATGTGTGAGATGTGAGTGACCTCATCCGCTTTCTCCTGCACAAGTTTGCGTTCGTGTTCCTCCTCCAGTAGTTTCTGCTCCAGCAGCTCCATCTTCCTCTGACGAGAACAGAAACGGCATGTGACATTTTCTCAGGAACGGCAGTGAGAGACAGAACACGAACGCCTCTCCGGCTTTTCCCAGAGGAACCTTTTTCGAACGTGTACTTTGCCATTTTCATCCTTGTCCTTAAAAAGGCACTACCCGTCAACACTCCTATTCTTAAGACACCCAACAAGCCTTGTTTAGAAACTGATAAATGGATGTTGTTGTTGTTGTTGTCACCAACTGATCTGTGTGTCATGGGTGGCTCACCTCAGCAACTGACTGGGTCCTGTTCAGTTTCAAGCACTCCCTCTCCAGCCTCTCCAGCTTCTCCAGCTGAGCGTGGCCGACCGGGCTGCTCTGGGGCCCCTGGCTCTGCAGGGACGCCTGCCGTTAGAGGGGTGACGGGAGCAGGCAAACACAGATGAGGGTCCGCTTACGTTTTCACACGGGTTAAAAAAAAGTAGTTTCAAGGAATCAAGATCAAGATTCCTTTTATCTGTCACATGTAATGTACGGTGTATAGTCACAGTGAAATGTTGCTGCCGGCTTAAGGATTATGCTACAGACAAACTCTAATACTCAATTTCCAAAGTACAAATTTACAAGTATGAAATTTACATAAAATGGTCACATTATCGAGTTCTATTATCAATCCTCCAGCAACTTCGGTTGCGTCGGTCAACTCAACGGTTGAGAGATAGCGAGCCGCGGTCGCTAAATCGGTTCTCTCTTGTTCAGCTGGCTGTGGTTGAGGCCAGCGCAGACTTGGGGAGGGGGGGGGGTCACATACTGTAACAGAACCATACCTGTTTCTCCACCAGCCCGTTCCTGTCCTTCTCGGCGTTCTGCACCATCTTCCTCATGTACTCCAACTGCTTCTCCAGGAGCTGACACCGAGCCTCCGCAGTCTGCAGCTGCGTGACCAGCTCTGAATACAGACACACACACGCAAACACACACGCAGACAGACACGAAGACACACAGACACACACACAGATTAGTCTGTGATGCTGAATTCTGTCACACTACCTGAAGCTGTCCTCATAGCCATGTTAGGGCTGTCACCACTATTGTAACAGCAGAGCTCGTTTGGAATACACAGTGATTGTTAAGATCTTGAGGTTACACTCAGGCAGACCCAAGCTACCTTTCCTCTTCGAGCCGTCTCGGTCAGCAGTGTTCTCCGTGGTGCTGCCGTGTGGAGGCAGGTTCTGCTGGTTCTGCCGGGCGGTGGAACTCTCATAGCTCTGTGCGGCCTGGGAGATCTGACTCACGTTCCTCTCCGCCTGCTTGCGCTCCAGCTCCAGACGCCGGATCTTCTCTTGGAGGGTCTTAAGTGCAGCAATGACTGCTGTGGGATGAGTAGGGGAGGGATTCAAAGTTCAAACCGACATTAAAATGGTATTCCATCTCTATGACACAAACACTGTTAGTTACAGGACTGCACTTTTGACTAGTGTGACAGGTAGGGACAAAGGTTTGTGGTATTTATCATAGCCTACCTTTACTGCCAGCATCGGGCGTAGTCCTGTACGCCTGTGAAGTGATGTTCTGCAGGTTCATGTTGGTGGGAGGAGGAGCAGGGTCTTCCTGCACACGCGAGGGGAGTAGTATCCTGTCAGGAGGATGGTAGTAGCTCCCGATGTAACTGTTTTTGGAAGGGGAGTCCAGAATCTACAATGGGGAGACAGCGGAGAATGTTAGAACTGGGCATTCATGAGTAATTCAACTTATTGAGCGATTCAATTTATTAATTCATGACGCTAAAATGCATTAGCTGCAGCACCCCTCTTTTCTGGCAGGCTGCACATACTGCACTAGAATGCACTAGAATGTACTAGAGTAGCTAGCCTAGCTTAGCATAGCCTGGGTCCAGACCGCCCACTCCACGGATTGTTACGAGTTAGATCAATATGTCGTAACGTCTGTATAAAAGCGTCTACTAAAATGAATGTAGTCTAATGTAATGTGTGTTTGAAAATAAACTTGGAAACCCAGTAACACACCCAACGTTCCAGCTAGCTGGCGAGCTTAAGATCAACTCAATTCCCTAACAAATTAACGTTAGCTTGAAAATATTGTTAGCTAATGCTTATGTGTAAAACACTAGGAAGCAAGACAACAAGCCCCTTTATCGACTCAACAGTTAAGAGAGACAGTGCTAGTGTTTTGTTAACGCTAGCTAGCTAACAGAGACGGTGCAAGCCATCTGTTAACGTTAGCTAGTGGCTAGTTATCTAGCTAGCTGCTTCGAGTGGGATGGCTAGGTAGCTGGCTAACCAAAACAAACACATTATTGTGTCTCCGATGTCTTACCTGATCTTGATAGGACTCCATAACAAAACACAACTTTCGCTATCAGGCCAACCAATCTATTTCCTAGCTAGCTAATTAACTTATTCCCATGTCGTTTGCCGTGGCTGTTTTGCTAGCTAGCGTTCCAGCTGTCAGTGAGTTCTCACCAAGTCACCATTTAAATTTCCCTCCTCCTCGTTGGCTTTACCGCTCTGAGGTTGCGCCTGCGCAGTGGAGCGCTGTGCTCTCGCCAGGCCGCAGCCTATAGGTTCTGGAGAAGCATACATAACCTTTCACTTTTTTCTTTTTATAATAAACTGACTGAAAATAATAGCTATTTATTGTAGCAAAATCAGAATTAAATAGAGTGAAATAGAATAATATTGAAATATAATTAAATGTAAGTGTGTGTGCGTGTGTGTGTGTGTGTGTGTGTGTGTGTGTGTGTGTGTGTGTGTGCGTGCGTGTTTTAGTGTACCTAGTTGCTTTGTGAAAAATAGTGCTCTAAACACAAATAAAAAGAAACAGACTAGTGGAATATCATGAGCATCAGCAAAATGTAAAACATATAGACTTTAATCTTAGGAGCTATCATCATCATCATCAAATTATGGATGAATGACCACACAGCAGTTCGTTTTTGCACAGCAATCACCTGCTATTGTTAGGAGTATAATCTTTCCCTCTCTGACATTGTATGAAAACAAATGTTGTTTCCTCCAACGTCCAAATGTTTGCACATAGTACATTGTTATTTGCACACAGATCTCGGTCAGTTTCTGATAAACATGGGAAAGGGGGGCCAAGGACCCCTCGATATTTTACCAAAATCCTGGGATTTGTAGTTTTTAATAGCTATTTATTCTATTATTTAAGCGAGTGGGCGATTTTTGAGAGAATCAAACTCCCATGAATCCCTGCCATGAGATTCACGCCTTGCGCGAAGCTCATTGGTTTAAATCTACATATAACCCGCCTATACTGTCCTATGTAGCGGCCGATTGGATACTCGTCTTGCCAATCAACGTCAACCCAAGTCGGCTGTGTAGAAATTCTGCTTCTGTCTCTGAACGCTCGGTGCAGAGCCAAGACGTCCTACGGCTGGAAGACCTCCTGAGCAAAAGCATGTGAATAAAGTAAGTCGACTATTTACATATGACACTCTTTGTTTGCAAGTAATTCCCAAATATGTGTCATGGTTCTTGTACAGATGGTTACGTGCCGTGTCGTTGTTATTGTAACCAGCTGAATGATGAAGGCTTGTGCCAGAGAGAGAGAGAGAGGGGAGAGAGAGAGAGAAAGAGAGAGAGACGATGACTGACTGTATGGACTAGGCTATGCTAGCAAAGGTATGGAAGTTGTTTTTCAATCAATCTTAATCTCAAATGGTGAAATTATACATAATTCCATGTTTGCAATTCCTCTCCCTAAATGGGTAGGATATGCATTTTTGTAGTCTTAAAAAAAGCTAAATTCAGGGTAGGCTAATAACTAATTGTTATAATGTCCATGCCGAATAAGCATAATGCCTATCAATTTGGAAAAGAAATAGCAAAGTGCGTTTGCATTTCCTCTGTAGCCTACCGCAGTAGCCTACCACACTCACTGTTATAATTAAATAATTAAATCTAAATGTTCAAGTAAGAAATACAATAATGTATCATGTTTGCAATTTAATTATCTTGTTAGGGTAGAAGAAATTGTAACAAAAAGAAACGGAACTGTTTGCATACGATCACCTTAAGGCCCAATGAGAACCATCCCAAAGTGCAATTACTTTTTTGGAAAATTGTCATATCACAACTGTTGGAACTAGCTAACCAACTGTTGAGAAAAGTTGCATAGTTGAACTAATTCCTATCCACCTGCGCCATTGAATCGTTAGCTTTTCGGCGGCTCAGCTAGCAACGGTCTTTATGTATGGTGGTCATTTCCCCCTATTTTTGATTGTTTATTTTTGCAGGGACAGGGCACATTTAAATGGTAATTGAACCGGAGTTAGCTATAGATAATTAGCTATAGCAGCTAATTTACATGTCACCCCCGGCCTTGTAGGCTACGTTGGAAAGTCGCGAGGAAGATCGAACCCAGCGTGGACAAGTGAGGGCGGAAGCAATACTCACACGAGCGATGCAATGACACATATTCTCTTCCCAGATCCCGGCTCTACAGTCGCCTTGCACAATTCTTGTCCCTTATCCAGTTGTGTGCACATAAAACGTCTGCCTGTTTTTTTTTATCTCTCTTGGCAGAGTACCATAATATGTTGTTTTACTGCTTGAATGCGACGAGGGCATCGTAAATATTAGTCATAACAAAAGCTCACATAACAGAAACAGACCAGTTTCTTCTTCATATTAAACGTGTTTGTTTTCTTAGCCCGTCGCAGGAAGTCAAGAGAATATGAACATGATGGACGACCAGGAGGATCAGGAGGCCGTGGGCAGATGGGACGCGCTCGGCAGCCGCGACGCTGGCTCCAGAGAGGCGGCGATGGAGCACATTCGGCAGGAGGTGATGCGGAAGGCGGAGAGCATAGGGCCGATACCGGCCACCACCCCCTCGCCCCCCGCCGCGACAGGACATCCGACCAGCGACCTGAACGACATCTTGGCCCGTCTCCTCATGCTGTCCAAGCGGTGCCCCTTCGATGACGTCAAAGAGCGTTGCCTTTGGCTCCTGAAGAGTGTCCAGGTAGGACAGTTATCCTGAAGGTGTCTTCTGCAATATGCTTGGCTCCCAGTAGGCTAGTGCTACATTACATTACTGTCATTTAGTAGCTTTTGTCCATGCCGACTTACAATAATTGCATTCAAGAGTAGCAATATATAAATACAATCGTTGCTTTAGATGGAGGAGCCTTGTAGTATTTCTTGAAGAAACTGGAAAATACATTCCACAAATGTTCGCAGTTCGAAGATTGGTTACTTCAGCATTTTCGTCGTCTATGCATTTTGTCAACTGGACATGAACCCATTTATCTTTGTCTTGTCCATTTCGTCTTAATGCCTATGCGCTTACAGTCTTTCATTAATGCCTGCCGTCACCCTCGGATGATTGTGTTGTTATCCCTCCAAGTCTGGTGCGGGCCCACAACACCAGATCACCACTGACAGGAGGGAAAGACGAGGCTGCCTGCGATAAGTCTGGATATACGGAGACAAGTGAAAACCGTAGGCCTACATAGTGATGTAACACAGAGGGGGCTACGTGCTCGTGGCTATAGGATTATTTTAGTCCTGTGTCACCAACAATATATGATTGTTCAGTCGCTGGTCTATAGAACCAAGGTAAACCTTAGCTTTTGTCTATAGTTACGCCACAGCCGTTCAGCTTTAGGTAAACACGGTGGACTAATGGATAGGCGTGCGCTGCAGCGTGTGTTATTAACTGCAGGTGTTATAACCGCACTATCCTATACAGAGAAAATGGGATTACTAATTTCTGTTGCCACAGAAAAAACAATCCTCTGAATAACAAACAAAGAATAGCTCCTGACGACAGGTTATCTGATTCATGTATTACAACATGACTGAGAAGCGCCTTTCACACTGGTACTGCGGCGCGCTGCTGCTTGCATGACTCGCCTGTTCGATTTGGTCAAGGTTAGTCAGTCTGGCTTACACTTCCTGGTTTGCCAAAATAGCCTTTTCTACCTTTAGCTGTGCACCGCCACTGTAGCTGCAGTGCTCACGCCGGCTGTCGCGGGAGAGGGCCTGCCGAAGTCTGCGTTTATGAGCCCTGTGTGGCGGCGGTACTGTTCGCAACAGTTCCGCGGTAACCTCTGACCCCGCCCCCCCCCCCCCCCACTCACACACACACATCTCGCTCTTCTCCCTGCCGGAGGGTGAGGATGATGTTCAGACAGACCGCTAATTCTGACGGATCGGACGATTAAATAAGAAAACTTGGACTGCAGCCAGCCTTGCCTAATCACAGCCTCCTACTCGCCCCCCCCTCCCTCCGCCTCCTTCTCCTCTCCAATCACAAGGCTCCCTGCCACAGGCAGAATAATTCCTCTCGTTTACTAATCCCCTGTAGCTAACATCTGTCGGATCGTATCACTTGTTGGAACACTAGCGTGCTAGCGTCACTGTAGGTAGACTGTTTATAGATTCGACATATAGCCACATTGAACTATGTACTGCGCCTTGAACGAAGGACGGAATGCAGTCGGGTGAAGTTCCGAAAACATGTACCCCGGGGAAAAGCCTTGAATTAAGTCATTTATGTTCTTTCAACAAAGTTATACCCACCAATTCTGACACGACTGCTGTTTTGCAGTACTGACACCGACCTCATCAAAGTCTGCGCCATATTTGTGATCGGCTAGACCGGGACGGTGATTGAACAGGCAAAATTTTGGCCAGAGCACAAACAGATATCTCCTGAGCATTGCCAGACTGCTCCGTGGTAGAGAAACAGGATGTTTGCTCCCAAAAAGACAGACAGGGCTTCTAGTTCGCTTTTTTTTGTCTCACTTGAATGCCTCGTTTTCATTCCACTTCAAACTGAACTAGTCTTGTAACACAAAACAGGGTCGGTGTTCAGTTTGTTTTTCAAGCCCCCCCGCCCCCCCCCATGTGTGAGAATGTAGGCCAAGCAGTGCTGACAGTTGCAGGGTCGGGGCTGCAATGTTGACTGTGTGGGTGTTTAGTTCCCCCAGTGTTGGGGGGTGAGAGGTTATGGGGGCATGGTCTAAAACAGGGCTTTGGTGGGGTGGGGACCGGAGGGGTCGAGTTCCCACAAGCTGGCCCCATGTAGGGGTGGAGTGGGATCATCTCCTAGGGGTCAGGCCCGCGTGGCCGAGCTGTCCGCCCAGCGTGGTCAACATAAGCAGATTCTGTCAGAAGGTCAAGCCGGGCTTGTTTAGGCAGTGGGCTTTCATTGGAGGCCATTGACTCGATGCATGTAGGAGCACAGCCCCCAGATATACAAACT
>NC_140252.1:16458955-16466455 GCF_949987555.1 Borostomias antarcticus
TGCGCACACCGTGAGAGAGGAATTGTGGGTGTTCCTCTTTTCTCTAGTTTGACAGTTGGATAGTTTGATAGACTGTTTAAAAAGTTAAAGGCTTGTTAAAAAAAATAAAAGAGAGAGAGAGAAAGAGAGAGAGAACGGAGAGAAAACGGAAATTGCAACTTTAAACTGCTAAGCAGAGGCCGCGCTGAGCTCCGTGCGTTGGTGTGGTGACACGGTGTTGTTGGTATTAGGTCAGTTTTGGCCGCCCTTCCTGGGCGCCTGTTTCGGTACAGCGTGTGTCTCTGTTGACAGCGTGATATGTGGCGGTGCGACCGTAAACGATGTCCCCCAGCGCAGATTAGAAGATGTTCTTTCACACCTACTTGTTTGTGTGTGTGTGCTTCAGGTTGTTTGTGTGTGCGCGTGTGTGTGCTTGTGTATGCGTGTGCTTGCATGATCTTTTGCGTGGGTGCGTCATCTTCACCCCCCCCCCCCCCCGTTATCAGTATTTCTAGCCATTTAAACAAATCCGACCTGCTCTCTCCTGTCTGCTGCTGATGAGGCAGCAACTAAGGGGTCGTGTCATAATCTGCCCCCCCTCCCTGTTTTTACCAGACCTAGGCCTCTGTGACACGTGCCACCCTACAACCCCCAACAGCCATGCGTTCTAGGAATGTCCCAGATGCCTGATTACAGTGTACCTCATAGCAGGGACAGATGGAGATGAGCAGACAGAGACAGACAGGTGTATACCTGTACAGACAGACAGATAGACAGATACAAGCAAGCAGACAGACAGACAGACAGATTATGACAGATGGAGACAGACCGACAGAGACAGGCAGAGAGAGAGAGACAGACAGACAGATAAAGACAGACAGACACAGACAGATAGAGACAGACAGACCGACAAAGAGACAGACAGATACAGACAGACAGACACAGACAGATAGAGACAGACAGACCGACAAAGAGACAGACAGATACAGACAGACAGACACAGACAGATAGAAACAGACAGACAGACAGAGACAGACGGAGACAGACAGAGACAGATGGAGACAGACAGAGACAGACAGACAGACAGAGACAGATGGGGACAGACAGACAGACAGAGACAGATGGAGACAGACAGACAGATGGAGACAGACAGACATAGTGCAGCAGCTTCTGGTCTGCACGGGCTATTCCCTGCAAAGTTCTGTATGTTTGGTTGACGTACGGTAAAACGAGGGGTGGCGTCATTATACCTGGAGGAGGGAGGGAGGGAGGGAGGGAGCCGGGCTGTCAGTTAAAGACCCGGAGTTCACTGATGACCCTGTCCCATGGCTCCCTCAGTGTGCGGACGGGCTGGGGTCTAGGCCAGGCTAGGTCAGGCTGGGTCAGGTTCAGGTAGCGAGGTGGATGTGGATGTGGCGGCGTTTTGTCCTAGATCCAGTGTGTATGGTGTTGTACCTCGTCTCAATCACCCAGTGCGGTGTCTGCCGGGCTACTGTACAGTATGTAGGTCAGCGGTTGTTCCCATTGACACTCAAATGTTGTAATGATGACAGGTACAGTACAAACAGTCCTTGGACAAACAGTAGGATGCATAGACACCTCACCTACTGTACTGTCTCCGAACACACAGGACAGGACAAAGACCCAGACCTCCCTCAACAGGCGCCCAGCTGGTTGTGCAGGTTTGAACAGAATTATCAGTAGACGGATATAGAACCCAAGCGCCAGGCTTTGATGGGGTTTCAGTATGTAGTGTAAAGTGTGTGGTCTTAAAGACTGGCTTGTGATATTATGGTAGAGACTGCGGGGAAAAAAAATCTGCCCAGGATTAACGAATTCCATTTACGATAATCTCCAAGAACAAAGTGTACATTGGTCAGGGATCTAAACAAGTGTAAATGTCTGGGAACAATGCCTCCTGTTGTCTAATGAGCAGGGGAGAGGGAGGAGAGAGAAGGAGAGAGAGAGAGACAGAGAGAGAGAGAGAGAGAGAAGGATGAAAACGGGATGTTAGGGAAAGGAGAGGGGTATGAGAGAAGGTACAGCGAATGAGGTAGTGGAGAGAGAAAAGAGGGGAGGAGGATGAGAAACGGGTGGAAAGAGGAGAGGAGTGGAGGAGAGAGGGCACACGGAGTGAGGTAGTGGAGAGAGATGGGCCAAGGGGAGGAAGAGAGGGAAGGAGAGAAGGGAGGGATCTGAGGATGGGGAAAGAGAGAAATCGAGCCAGGGGAACAGATTTAGGGAGGGGTGTGGTGTGGAGACAAACAGGGGAGGGAATGAGGGATGAGGCTGGACTTGTGTGCTTTGTCACTGGTGTTCTCTGGAGGAGGGAACGTTTGGAGAATAGATGGACTAAGATTTCAACACAGATTTTGCCCTTATCAAGTTCTAAGTTATGTTCATTTAAATAGTGATTCCGGTAAAACTTTCAGTCTTGGTGTTATTAGATCTTAGCGCTGAATTTGACACTGTAGTGTAGATCATATTCTGCTTGACAGACTAGAAAATTGGGTTGTACTTTCAGGTACTGCCTTAAATTGGTTTAATCTAGCAGACAGAAAGTACAGTATTTTGTCTCCATTGGCAATTTTACTTCTGAGCAGATTACAATGACTTGTGGTGTCCCCCAAGGATCAATCCTTGGGCCCTCTATTATTCAATCTTTACATGCTTCCGCTAGATCAAATCTTACAAAAAATATATACATATTGCTACGCAGACGGAACTCAAATTTACATAGCTCTCTCCCTAATTGATTATGGTCCAATTGACTCTCTCTGTCAATGCATTGGACCGTATTAACATCTGGATACGCCAATGTTTTCTACAATTAAATAAGAATAAAATGTAGAAATTGTTTTCGGAGCCCACAATAAAAGACTGAGTGAGTACTCAATTGATTCCTTGTCCCTGGCTAAAACCCAGGTTAGAAATTGTGGTGTCATCTTGTATTCAGAATTACGTTTCAATGGCCATATCAATTCAATAACAAAATCAGCTTACTGTCAGCAAAAAATATAGCAAGGATCAGAGTCCTAGAAAAGCTTATTCGCACCTTTATCTCCAGCCAGTTGGATTATCGTAATGGCTTACAGGCCAATCAAAAACAAATTCTCCATCGCCAACTGCAACTTCATCAAAATGCTGCTGCCAGAATGCTAACAAAAACAAGGAAATTCTATCACGTCATGCCAACTCTTCAGTCTTTGCACTGGCTCCCAGTCAATCAGAGAATTCACTTCAAAGCATCGTTGCTTGTGTACAACTCACTAAATGGTCTTAATGGCTCTTGCAATACAAACCCCTCAGGGCCCCAGGTCATCTGATGCTGGCTTCTTAACCATTCCAAGAGTTCACAGAACAGAGGCAGCTCTCTGTTACTACGCTTCCCACAGCTGGAACATTTCATTTCAAACCTTTATTTATGCTCACGAAGCACTGAGGTTTCCCTCGTTTACAAACTCCCAGAAGATATTACAAACACCCAACCGCTTTTAAAACTAAGCTAATAACAAACAAGCAGCGAGTCCAAGGCACTCTAACCATAGATTAAAAAGCTTTAATAAGCGGTTAGTTCATTACAACAATAAAATAAGGCAACCAACATGTTTTGGCCTCTCATGGCCTTCATCAGAAGCGAAAAACATTCATGCTCTGCACTGTATATATTTAATCATTTTTATTTTATTGTAAACTGTTTTCAATCATGCATTGTCAAATAAATCTTTTTTTCTTTTGACTTTGAATTGCATGTAGTTGTAAGAGAGGTGGAGAGATCTATAGAGAGATGCATGGAGAGAGAGAGAGAGAGAGAGGGGGGAGAAAGAGAGAGAGAGATCGAGGGGACAGGCAGAGAGAAAGGGAAAAACAACCTCTCCTTCTATGTGCTGGCAGCGTGCCAGACCTCGTCTCTGTAGGTCTCCAGGCATCCAGTCATGCTGCAGTAAACAATCAACCGGGCCCTTATGAAACCAGGCATGTCTGGCACCCGCTCAGCCCTCATGGAACCTCCCCCCGTTCAACAGCAGCACACTGGCTGGCTTGTTGACCGGGCGGTTGACTGGCCTGACTGGGTGGCTTCTCTCTGTCTAGCTGACTGACTGGTTGGCTGGCTGGCTGGCTGGTTGACTGATGCCTGGGTAGCTGGCTGGGTGACTGGTCAACTGTCTGGCATCGTACACTTCCAACAAGGGGGTCAGATTACCATACCGTAACTCCAGCCTGGAGGGACGGCATTCACAACTGATCTGATCTGAGACCAGTCACCGGTTGTTTTCCTCATGTCATCCCCCTCAAGACATGCAGTAAACAATGCTAGTCAGTCATTGGCTCCCGCAGGCTGTTTTGATTGGCGGTCTGAAGAGGGTGTGGCGGTGGTAGCCTATCAGCTCGCAGCAGGTGGCTCTGTCATCGAGAGGAGGCGTAGATCTTCGTCTTGAACTGTCTGTATCCTAAACAGCACAGCGATGATGTCACGTGACATTACCAGAAAGCACTAGCAGGTGTGCTCTGCTCATGTCACGTAAACAGCATGCGTTTTTTTTGCATTGTGGAATACTCGCAAATGGCAGGCTGCCTAAAAATCCCCTTTAATCAACTGTCATGTTCGTTCTCTTGTTCGACACCGGAAACAGTGGTAATTTGCTAACTGACTGTCCCGTTATCCATATCTTCAGGCTAGGTAGAACATTGGGTAAGGCAAGGCAAGTTTATTTGTATAGCATTCATTCTGATTGCACTTGCCCACATCCATGCATTCTGTAGTCATGCATTCTGTAGTCTGATTCAAGCTGCTACGTGTGTTGGCAGGGCGAGCTGTCTGAAGCCAGTCATTATACATACAGTAGTCTGTTGGTCCATTAAACACACACTCACACACACCCTGGTAAAATCAGCTCATGAGAATGGGTGGCCATAGTTGGTTAGAATGTATAGAGCTCATTATACAGTCGTTTTACTTTACTGTACTGTACATCACTGATGATTAAATCTAAAAGAATGTACAGAGTTTACATACACACACGCACGCTGGCTGGCACGCACACACACACACACACACACACACACACATACTGTAATCTCATGGTAGACACAGCTTTCATGGGAGAATCTTCCAAGGCCTACAGTACTCTAGAAGCCGTGTTATGTATGAGGGTTGCTGTTTTTAGACCTGCTATAGGAGAATATGGGTCACCAGGACTTGGTAAATATTGGAGGATAAGATCTGTGGATGATTCAGACATAAAGAGTTACTGTGAAATACCGCATGTGTGTGTGTCTGCCTGAGTCTATGGACATGTACATGTGTGTGTCTCTGCCTGAGTATACGGACATGTACATGTGTGTGTGTCTGTGCGTCGGTCTATATGTGTGTGTCTGTGTGTGTGTGTTTGTGTGTGCGTGTATTTCTGCATGCAGGTGTGTGTGTGAAGGTGACCATATTGCCGAGAAGCTCGTTCAAATATGCTGTCATCAGTCTCTTGTCTCTGTAACCCCCCCCACACACACACACACCTCCACACACGCATACACACACACACACACACACACACACACACACACACACCAGAAAGCCCTACCAGTGCAAACACACACATGGCAGGTCCGTTGTCGGCAGCTGACAAGGCTTGTTTAGATGATTCGACCAGAGGCTGTTAGATAATCATACCTCTCATTGATTGAAACTTGAAACTTGAAACTGATGACACCAGCTAGGCCTAACCGTTAAAAGAGGCAGATTGAACCCCAGATTAAACTTGTTCACAGATGTTTTCCTGTAAAGTTCCAGGGTTGGTGGAACCAGCAGAAAAACATGTTATATAATTAAAACCTCTTGAACACAAATTACCTAGGTAGAGAGTGGGAGTTGGCCTGGAGAGACAGGGATTCATTGAGGGAAAGAAAGAAGGAGAGAGGGAGAGAGAGTGAGGGAGAGAGAGAGTTGTTTTTTAACAGTCTGTTTTAGGGTTGTTTGCAGACATGCTGATGATGTCTAGATAGCCCTGTGTGTGTGTGTGTGTGTGTGTGTGTGTGTGTGTGTGTGTGTGTGTGTGTGTGTGTGTGTGCGCGCGTGAGTGTGGGTGTGTACTGTTCCTTAAATTGGGGCTCTTTTTATAGTCTCTCTCTGTGTTGTTTTTCTAGTAGGCCTGTGTGTGTGTGTGTGTGTGTGTGTGTGTGTGTGTGTGGTGTGTGTGCAGTTTCCCCTCCCATCTTGTTGATGACTGCATCTTGAGTCTTGTTGCCCAGGTGTCGAAGGCTCCATGCAGTACAGATCGTCCTCCCTTGACCCCAAAGCCATAAACCATCCACACCTTGTGACCAGTTTACTCAATAACCAGTGGTGTGTGTGCGCGTGTGTGCGCATGTGTGTGTGTGTGTGTGCGTGCGTGTGTGTGCGTGTGCATGTGTATATATGTGCATTGTTTTTGCCAATGAGTGTGTCTGTGTGTGTGCATTGTTTTTTGCCAATGTGTGTTTGTGTGTGTGTGTGCGTGTGCGTGTGCGTGTGCGTGTGTGTCTGAGATCAGTCTGTGCTGCTGCAGGCTTGCGTCCAGGACTAGGGCTTGACCCCACTTTTATTCCCTCCATCCATCACTCTGAAGACAAGCAGAAAACAGAGAGAACCAGATAGAGCGAGAGATAAAAGAGAGAGAGAGAGAGGGAGAGCAGCAAAACAGCAACCGCCGTGCAACAGAAGGAAAGGGTGGCTCCACCCACCGGCGTCTCCCGTTGGCTCCGATGCACAGCCTGACTCGGCCGTGATTGGCCAGAGGGAGGCACACCTCCAGAATCTGTTTGTGTGCAGCAGGAAGGGAACATGGCTCGCAGCCAAGAGAGAGAGAGGGAGGGAGGGAGGGAGTAGGAGATATATGAGAGGAGGGGGAGGAAGGAGAGAGGCTTGGCTTGAGAGGAAGCAGAAGGGAATGGGGGGGAGTGGTTGAGAGGGAGGTCAGGGGATTCAAAGGAGTGAGATATGGGATAGGGGGTTGGGGTTGGGACTTGGACTAGGATTCTGGAAAACATCCATTCCAGAACTTCTAGGAAACTGGGCTGTTTGTTTGTTTGTGTGTATGTGTGTGTGTGTGTGTGTGTGTGTGTGAGGTTCCTCAGAGAGAAAGCCAGGCAAACCTGATTTAGACAGCAAGCGGGGGCGGATTATTTTTCTTCCCCTCCCTCCTTCTCTCTCTCTCTCTCTCTCTCTCTTTCTCTCGCTCTCGCTCTCTCTCTCTCTCTCTCTCTCTCTCTCTCTTCATACCACCAGATACCGCACCTTCAATAACACTCTATCTGAACTCTGTGGCAACATCTACAGCACACAGCTACAGTTGGGACAGGTGAAGGACTTGTTATTGTGGCTGAATAACTGTACAGGTGTGTTTTCAAGGTGTCAACAATCTGTCGGCAGCACTTGACTGATCATTGCTAAACTGTGCCATGTTTGTCATATTTGTGTCACCTGTGCCAAAGCTATGCTTCCCTATTGGCTAGGCGTCTGGAGGGCTGCCGAGCAGGTTGTGTGTG
>NC_140252.1:16473975-16506475 GCF_949987555.1 Borostomias antarcticus
ACTTAACAAGCATTCAGCACGGCCTCGGAAGCAGTCAAGCAACAGAGCCAGATGCCTGATGCTAACCCTAACCCCCTAATCCTAACGCCAGGTTTCTAACTCTGTACTTGGCCGCGCGCGCTGAAGACGACTCACACTGACACCGAGCCGTAAACTGTAAACCCCGTGAACGCAGACTCCAGAAGGCCTAGGCTGCATTCTGAGCCGAAAATACACCGAGCCAACGATGCTTCTGACCGCCGCTAACAGAAACTGGGCCCAAGTCAGAAACACTTAGCCCCCTTTCCAAAAAAAAAAGAACATGCCCTAAGAAGGGCGAGTACATATACACCAAGCTGACAATCTGCCCCGGGGCATGTGCGAGAATAAACAGCGCTTTGGCCCAGAGGGTGGCCTCAGTGAGCGCAAGTCCTCGTTTAGACTCAAAACGGGAATTACGCTGGACAGTAGGTGGGTAATCAAAAACAACGGCGAAGGGCTGTCCAACCGTAAGCTAATGTTAGCACCGGCCTTATCAGGTCTAGGCTTAGGAAATGGGTAAGGGCTGCATCCTGTGTGTATGAACCGCCCTCTTAATGGCTTGGCTGGTAGTCATTATAAATCAACATAAGCACTTCCATGCCGAGCCTAATCTTCATGTGCATTAGGCTGGAATTGCCGTCTGCTGTCTGTCCATATAGCCTAATCCAAAGCCTAGTGCTCACTTTACAAACAGCAGCCCCTTTTAAAAGAGATCCTGCTATATTGTCATTAAGAAGACCCCTCATTATGCCGGCTTTGCTTGTTGAACTGAACCAAGCAAAGCATAAAACCGTCCCAGTGTGTGATTTTAGGTAAATGTTCTCTGTTCTTCACCCATCCCGTCGTCCTTCCCCCAAGGGCAGCAGGCAGCGTTCATGGGACGCACCCCAGGGACCGAGCAAGTGCTCCTGTACGTCTTCGGCAGGGGTGGACAGTCTTCAGCAGGGGTGGACAGTCTTCAGCAGGGGTGGGCAGCGTTAGCGATCTGTTCTTTGGCTGGAAACACAGGGAGGACATGCAAACTCCACACAGAAAGGCCCGGAGACCTTCTCGCTGTGACGCAACAGTACTAGGTACTGCGCTGCCGTGCCACACGTGAGCGATTCTGGGGTTCAGCATCTCGTGCTAGGACACTTCGGAACAACGCCGGGATCGAACCGGGGACTTGCAATCCCCAGCCTGCCGCTCTACCTCCCGTGCTACGTGCCGCCCCGCCTGTAGGCCCTGCCGTAGTCGCGAATAAACCGGTCGCGTTCAGGAAAGGCTTTAAAGTGCATGTTCAATAGAACCTCTCGATGCCATGGCTATCAACAATGAAAGTCCTAAGGACTAGCCTACAGGTTCGCCGGATGTTTAGAAAAGGCAGCAGCAGTCGTCGTCTTTATTCTCCTTGTCTTGAACTTCCGCCAGTTTCCGCTCGGTCGCCCCCCTCTCCTCCTGCGCGAAAACTCCCGTGCGCCGCCGCTGTCGGCTCATTTCCTCCCGACGTCCAGACATGTCCCGACACGGCTCCCGACAGCTCCGAACGAGAGCTGGAAACGCGGCCCCCCCTGCCGAGCCGATACCTCCCGGCGACGGTTAGGACCCCCCGCTGTTTTCGCCGGACCTTCGGGGCGCGGCGTGTTTCCAGCTTTGCTGTATGCATACAAGTTTCAAATGTGCCAGGGTGACCTACACAGAAGCACTCACGCTCGCCCATACGCAGGTCAGTATAGGTGAGTCTGGAGGGAGAGGGGGGGGGGGGGGGGGGGTGGTCAGGTTGCTGGTCACGCCAACACTCTCCTAAACAAACACACTCTGAACTTTCCAAACTCTGTTTTTCCCCCTGATTCATTCCTTTTCAGCCCGCAAACCGACTCCTCTTTCCCTTCTCGCGCAAACACAATTTGCCCGACTACCTCAGAGCTAACATTCTCCTACACAACCCACAGAACACTAAACAAACCCAAAAACAGCCTCCTGGCTGAAAAAAACACAAAAAAACACCCAATCCACAGTCGGAATGCAAAGTGCTTTTCAAATGTTGAAATGTGTGGAAAACATATTTTTCTTGTGTTCCAAAAAATGCACAGCTACTCGGACACAGGGGTGTCGCGCGCGGTCAGCGTCGGACGTCAGACGGCTTTGTTTGTGACGCTCGGAGGTGCTTCTCGATAAAGATAAGAAGCAAAGTTGCCGACAGCCAGAGATAACCGCAGGGCCAGGGTGGCCTTGAACGCGACCTGAATTGCCTTTCTGTTACTCGGTATCTGCTGGACCCGGCCAGCGGGTGGTGGAGGCACTATGTCCAGCTGAGTTTGGGTGCTCTGTTTTGGGTTTAACTCTCAGGCGAGCCTGGGGATGTGAGGGGGCCTGTTTACCATAAAGCCTGGTGAACTGTATACACAGACAGTGTACTCTGCTGACAGGGCAGTATGTGGGAAACCCATAAAGGGCTTTGGTGTGTCCCCCCCCCCCCCCCCTCCAGCTGCAGATGAATTTTCTGGGGTCTCGGTCCCGACATCTGGTGCTTTAAGAGGGCCTGCTGTTCATCAAACTGAAGCTCAGTCTGCAGGGAGAAAGGACTTGGGGGGAACACGCTCTCTCTCAAATACACACGCACGCACACACACACACACACACACACATCTACTATATAGGTTACCCCCCCCCCCCCCCCTCTCTCTCTCTGTGTAAAGAAGAGAGTAAATGGGTGTTTGAAAGGAGAGAGGGAGCGGCCCGGGGGTGGATGTACAGTCATTTTTACCCCCCCCTCCTCCTCCCCTGTCAAACTCTGACTCTATGATAAAATGATGCTATTTAATTTAATTGCACATTACTGGTAAGAGGCTTGGCGGCCGTGACTGATGTTGTTGCCCGACGAGGCACGCAGCTTGTGCTTTTCAGGAGGGGGTTTCTTGGAAGGAGGGCACTTGCGCACACACAAACACACACACACACACACACACACACACACACACTGTACACAGGGCCATCATCCACGTCACATCAGCACCCGGGGCAGTACTTCAGTGACTTACTTAACCAAGCCAAGCACAAGTCAATCAAGGAGCGCAGACTAAAGACGGAAGATGGAGAGAAGGGAGAGAAATGTTGATTGACTGGAAAAGGATGAAAAACAGTTTGAGGGAGGAGAGGAAGGGCTGGATGGACTTGAATAGTTTCTCCTGGTGGAATGTGGTGTTTTAGATTCAATATCACACGCCAACACACACACACACACACTCTCTCTCTCTCTCTCTCTCTCTCTCTCTCTCTCTCTCTCTCTCTCTCTCTCTTACACAAGTGTGAGGAAAAGCAGACAATGAAGCCATTAACAATAAGTACATGGACACACGCACACACTCTCTCTCTCTCTCTCTCTCTCTCTCTCTTACACAAGTGTGAGAAAAGGCAGACAAAGTCATCAACAATAAGTGCATGGACAAACATGCATTAATTGCACATAAGCTATCATCAAAAACCCTTGTTGACCATCATAAATAAACTAAGAAGTACTGTACACACATTCTGTATGAATGTTAGGACCTGGATCTGTCCCTCAGATTGTAGCAAGATGTTATTCCAACCCTCCCTCCCCTCTCTCTCTCTCTCCTTTCTTCCTCTCTTCAACACCCTGTCTATATGATAGACAATTAATTGCCTATTGAATTTTTACATAACATGCACCACCTATATTACTGACACAGTCACAGTCATCCATGATTGCATGGAATAAGTAGATGACAGATTGCTAGACTACGGATAGTAAATTGCCCGATTGTCTAGTTGTGTACCTGGGACTGGAATGAGGAATTGATTAGTGCTGATAAGAATTCCATTGTACCTGTACTTTACATAAATAAACTTTCTTTTCTATTCTAGTCGATCAAATTCAAAGGGGTTTTATTAGCATGGGAAACAAACATGCTTACTGTATATTGCAAATGCAAACGAATCAAAATAAAAACAACAAGATGTAAACATTACACTTAATAAGTTTTCAGGAAATAGAGGCATTAAAACTATTCAAATAAATGTTACTCAATTACTTGTGTACATTGTTCAACAATGCCCCCCCCCCCCCCCCCAAAAAAAAAGTAGCAGTACGAAGGACAAAGGTAAAAATAAGTGGGAGCAAAACAAACAACAGTCTCCTCAACGGTAGAACAGTGTTCAACAATGTGCAAATAATTGAAGGGCAGGAGAAAAGTAAACACAGATAAATATTCCTAGCATTTACCATGTTGCACTAGTTGTCCTTTTTACAGCATCTCTCTCTCTCTCTCTCTCTCTCTCTCTTTCTCTCTCTCTCCATTCTCTTCATAGCGGTCTACGCCATGGTCTAAACATGTTTTTTCTTGAGGAAACACACACACACACACACACAGACACACACACACACATGCACACACACACACACATGCACTGACACACACACAAGCGCAGGCAGACGCGCAGAGGCCCGTTCGTTGAGCCGGGGACCAGTAGTTCATGTCTTGTCTCTCTCAGCCGGCGAGGCCTTCATTCCTGTAACGCGACTCTTGTTTTGGTTTAAACACGCCGAACATGCCTCCTCACACGCTAGGAAACACGCATGCACACACACACACACACCAGACCAGTGGCGAAGTAGCATAGTGCAGCCTCAACTCCCTATCCATGACTAAACATAGACAGCGGAGCTGAATAAGCATGCCATTGCCTACTGTACACAAACACGCGTGTGTGCGCACACACACACACACACACACACATGTAAACATGTAGGCAGGCTTATTCTGCTATGCGGGGCAGGCGTGTTCTCTGATCTAGAGTTGCGCTGTGCAAAAAGGGCAGCTTGTCAACAGGATATGAAACCTTCCTTTCTGTTGCGCTCTCTTTATTTTGCAAACTGACCTTTCACCTAATTCTTGTCCCGTTTTCTTCCTGCACTCTACTCATGCCCTCTCTCTCTCTCTCTCTCTCTCTCTCTCTCTCTCTCATACAGTTATTCCTGGTTCTGCTGCTTCTCTCCGCTCTGCTAGCATTATTGATATTGGACTTTTTCAGAGACGGTTGTCAGTCAGCCAGCCTGTCTGTGTTGTCGCTGCCCATGTCCAAGTCTGCTGTCAGCAGAAAAATCCCTCCCGACTCCCAACAGCCTGTTCATACGGAGAGTGTGTGACTCAGTCTCTGCTCGGTGCCCCTTTATCTAATGTGTCAGACTGTTGTCTGAGCCTGCTATCCTCCCACCTCCTTCCTTTCTCCTACTCTCTCTCTCTCCTACCCTCTCTCTCTCCCCCTTTTCGTCCTACCCTCTCCCCCTCTCTTTTTCTCTCTCTCTCCATAACTCACTCCTTTTCTCTCTCTCTCCTACCGTCTCTCCCTCTCTCTCTCTGTCTCTCTCTCTCCGTCTCTCTCTCTCTTACCCTCTCTCTCTCCCTCTTTCTCATACCCTGTCTCTCTCTCCCCCTCTCCCTCCCCCTAGCTGGTGTTGGTGGAAGGGAAGATGACCATCTGCTTGCCCCAGTTGCCCAGTGACTGGACAACAGTCTTCCCCTATGGCACCGTTTCTCTGTCCATTGTCTGCCTGAGTGTGTGTGTGTGTGTGTGTGTGTGTGTGTGTGTGTGTGTGCGCGCGCACGTGAGCGTATGCACAATGTGTGTGTGTGTGTCTTTGTGTTTGTTTTCGATTTTGTCTATGTGCGTGTAAGTAACAGGCTAGTCTGTGTGTGTGTGTACAGTATGCGTGTCTGTGTGTGTGTGCTTGCATGTCTTCTGGTGTGTGCGTGTCTGTGTGTGTGGGTGCGTGTGTGTCTGTCCACCTTGAGGAGGTCAGTGTATTGTGTGAAGGCTTCCTGTGGGACTTCCATGGAGAACCCACCCTAGCGCAGCTCTGCCTGCCTCTGCGCTGACCCGGCCGTTACTGAAGGGTCAGCACATCTATCATCTTCCCAGCTCTGAGGCATAGAAGGAATATGGCACACACACACACACACACACACACACACACAGAAGCGTCTCTTTGTGCCATATGGTGTCTCCGCAGGCGGGGGACAGACAGACAGACCTCAAAGGGAGCACAGATGGACAGAAGGACGGATGGACAAGCAGACAGACAGACAGACAGACAGATTACGAGGTGACAAACAGACAGACAGACAGACAGATTACTAGGTGACGAACAGACAGACAGATTACGAGGTGACGAACAGACAGACAGGCAGGCAGAGAGACAGACAGGCCCACACGACGCAAGTCCCAGTATAGAAGCAGAGCGAGTAGCACTCCTCCATACGGTCTCTAGACCGACCGTGTGCAGACTCAGTGAGCATAGCCTGGCCATAGACACAGGCCGTCACAGGCAGACCTGACCGCCCAGGGTGGACAGACCAGCTCACTCTGCCCACAGGGAGAGGTGGACACAGCTTAATTTCTTTGCACTGTGACCCATACAAGGAAATCCAAGCCGATTTCCCCTCGAAATCATCATCAGAAATATGAAGATTTTGAAGCCCTCACAGACAGAGCAAAAGAGAATTCCTACTACTACTGTAGGAGAAAAGCTCCACTCATCCCTAGCGGCATCCCTAGCGACGCAGAGCAGTATTTTCGGGTCAGCTAAGTATAAAGGTGGGAATCTTGTGTCTGCTGTCTGTCTGTGTGTCTGCCTGTCTGTCTGCTGTCTGTGTGTCTTGTCTGTCTGCTGTCTGTCTGTCTGTCTGTCTTGTCTGTCTGTGTGTCTGCCTGTCTGTCTGCTGTCTGTGTGTCTTGTCTGTCTGCTGTCTGTCTGTGTCTGTCTGCTGTCTGTCTGTCTGTCTGTCTGCTGTCTGCCTGTCTGCTGTCTGCCTGTCTGCTGTCTGTCTGCCTGTCTGTCTGTCTGCTGTCTGTCTGTCTGTCTGTCTGTCTGTCTGTCTGTCTGTCTGTCTGTCTGTCTGTCTGTCTACCTGTCTGTGTCATGAAGTTGGTGTAATTGCTCTGGAGTCGGGATGCAAGGAAGTGCAGCGTCCGTGAAGCTGAGAAAATGTACCTATGGCTAATTTTTTAACATAATGTCGTCAATATACGACTAATATTCCACCCGTTCTTTCACAATGAGTTGCCCCGACATACATAGTCAAGCCGGCCAATAGAAATACTGCTACGAATAGAACCCGGCATGTTAAGTTGATACTGTACAAACTGTGTTTTTATCGGCCTTAACTTTTCAACGGGCACATGCAACACTTCTAATGCAATTCTCTGGAAGCTATCATACCACTGTATCATAGCCATTGTATAACAGGAGATCTTTTGAAGATGCGCATTGAACGTGGTCCTCGAGTTGAAGCATCAACATTTTAATTGAATTGACAGCCGGACAGCCTGCAGGGGCTCTGGGGCTCCTCGTCACACATCTGGTCCTCAACAAGAGTATTGATGATAGCCAAGTACAAACATGGGTCTGTGGAAAAAAACGCCCTCTCACTGTAACCTTTAGGTATTCACACCCCCACACAGATTTGGTGTGTGTGTGTCAGCTTCTCCTCTGTGAGCGTATGCATGCATGTGTGTGTGTGTGTTTGGTGTGTTTGTGTGTCAGCTTCTCTTTGAGTGTGTGTTTGTGTTGGTGTTAGTGTGTGTCAGACTCTCTTTGAGTGTATATGTTCATGTGTGTGTGTGTGCGTGTGTGTGCGGTGTACAGGTACTGTATGTGGGTGTTGATGTGTGTGTGTGTCCTCTGTGAGTGTGTTTGTGGGTGTGTTCTCCATGACTGTGAACTACCATACCGCTTTTCATGAATCTCAGTGGAGGGGTGTAGCATGGGGCAATTTAGAACCCATTCAGTTTTGGCGTGCACTGAGTCCCCAAATGCATTCAGGGCCGGAGGTCTGTGCTCTCTGAGCACCATTTCTAGTTAGTGATTTTTTCCCGCCTCTATTATTTGACTTATTGTAATAACTGTTGGAAACCTGTTTCTCTTCTTCTCTTTCTCTCTCTCGTTCTCAACAGTTAGTATTTCTCTCTCTCTACACCCTCTCTCCTTCCCTCAAGACTCAATATCTTTCTTTCTCATATCATATCATATCTCTCATCTCTCTCTCTCCTTTCCCCCCCTCTCCCTTCCTGTCTCACCCGCTCATATCATCTCTCTCTCTCCCTCCATTCCTATATCTCATCCATATCATCTTTGTCTGCCCCCCCCCCCTCTCTCTCTCTCTCTCTCTCTCTCGTTCCACCACCTTGAGTTCCACCACTGGCACAGTGAGGGAAACATGAGAACCATGAGGCTCCCAGCCTCTCCTCAGCCTCTCCTCACTCTCTGTGCTCTTTCCCTTCAGCCTCTCAGCCTCTCCTCAGCCTCTACTCTCTCTGCTCGGTCCCTTCAGCCTCTACCCAGCCTCTCTCCTCACTCACTCTGCTCTGGCACCTTCAGCCTCTCGGCCTCTACTCCCTCTCTCTGCCGTGTCCCTTCAGCCTCTACCCAGCCTCTACTCCCTCTCTCTGCTGTGTCCCTTCAGCCTCTACCCAGCCTCTACTCCCTCTCTCTGCCGTGTCCCTTCAGCCTCTACCCAGCCTCTACTCCCTCTCGCTGCCGTGCCCCTTCAGCCTCTACCCAGCCTCTCCTCAGCCTCTCACCCACTCTGCTCTGGGCTGCGCGCTACAGGAAGCCCAGCCGTGACTCAGACTGCAGACTGCTGTCTCTGTGCCTCCGTCAGCATGTTTTTTGTTGTTCAGCGCGCCGGAACGGCCGTTCATGCCCATTCTTGTCTGTTCATGGTGACTAGGTGACTCGCCTAATGTGTGAGTGACATGCAAAAAGATGTGTGTGTGTGCGTGTGTGTGTGTGTGTGTGTGTGTCCATGCCCGCATCTTCTAACGTGTTTCTCGTCTTTCCGCCTGTCCTGGGACTGAATGCTGCGGCCGTGTTTTTATTCGGGCTTCAGATCTGCTACTGTACATAACTGCACACTGCTGCTAGGAGAGGTAGAGGAGGAGGGGGAGAGGAGGAGAGAGAGAGAGGGGAGGGAGGGAGAGAGGGGAGGGAGAGGAGAGAGGGGGAGAGAGAGAGAGAGGGGAAGAGAGAGGGGGGGAGAGAGCGAAATAGAGAGAGAGGGAGAGAGATGGGGGAGAGAGAGAGGGGGAGGAGGAGAGAGAGAAGAGAGGGGGAGAGAGAGAGAGAGAGGGGAAGAGAGAGGGGAGAGAGAGCGAAATAGAGAGAGAGGGAGAGAGATGGGGGAGAGAGAGGGGGAGGAGGAGAGAGGGGGGGAGTGGGGAGAGAGAGAAAACGAGATAGAGGTGGGAAGAGAGAGCGAAAGAGAGAAAGGAGGGGGAGAGAGGGGGGGGGGGCGAGGATAGGAGGAGGACTCTGTCTAAGAGTGAGGGGGTAGGGGTGTTTGGGAGATGTTTGGGGGTTTGGGACAGGCAAGCTGGTTGTGGTTTTGGGGTTGGGGTTGGGGGGGGGGGGGGGGTTGGGTGGGGGTGGTGTTGAAACCTGATCGAAAGCTGCTTTAGCAGAGACCCTGGCTTCTACAGAGCTCTGACTACAGTTAATCCCCTACCAGCCTTCCTCCCTCCTAACTACTGCACCACTCAGAATACGCTCCCTGAAGTGTCTGCTCGCTGTGTCTGTGTGTGTATATCTGTGCGTGTGTGTGAGTATGAATTAATATTCTTTGTATGACCTCCGGATGTGTGATGCGTTTGTTTGTTTGTGTGTGCGGCTCTCAGGTGTGTGAAATAAGTCATCTAGCGTCGCCATTGATTCTCCTCTGAACAGGAAGTCGGTAGTTATTGATTTTCCTTGACAATGATGTTACTCCAAACAGCTCAGGGTGTTTGCTTAACCATGAGGTACTCCTCTCTCTCTCTCTCTCTCTACTCTGTCAATATTTCTCCATCTCCCCCTCCTCTCTCTACCTATTTCTCTATTTTACATTACCCAGCAGTCGGTGAAAGAGCCCTCCTCCTCCTCCTCTTCCTCCTCCTCCTCCTCCTCTTCCTCCTCCTCCTCCTCTTCCTCCTCCTCCTCCTCTTCCTCTTCTTCCTCCTCCTCCTCCTCTATTCATTGTTCAATCTTGATAATGCCCCATGGAAGGTTTTCATCCGTTAGTTAGTACTTCTCCTCTCCTTTATGGCCCTGTTATTGGTTAACCAAAGAGCAAACATCTCCCACACACACACACACACACACACACACACACACTCACGCACACACACACACACACACACACACACACACGCGCGCACGCACACACACACACACACGCACTCGCACACACACACACACACGCACTCGCACACACACACACACACGCACACGCACTCGCACACACACACACACACACACACACAAATACACACACTAACTCCACGGTCACACTTGAGAGTGTCTCCTCTCTGTTTGCTAGTATCTTGTCGACTGGGTTTCGCCTGTCGAATATATTTCCTAAAAACCCAGCAGTCTCCAGCACAAAAGCCTCAGGAAGTGCATTTATGCAACGGTCTGCATTTCTGTTGGTTCAGGCGCATAGGAAGCCTTATGTTCCTTTGTGTAGGAGGACGTTTTTCTGCACATGTATGCAACAAACAATTTCTGCATAATGTATTCAATAAACGGTTAGAACTTTTTTTTTTGCCTCACACTCTATGTGCTAACGCTGGAATGCACGTGTTCGTGTTGGGGGAAGTGAATGTACAGCAGACGGCACATGTTTGTGTTTGTGTGTGTGTGTGTG
Source organism: Borostomias antarcticus (assembly GCF_949987555.1). NCBI lineage: Eukaryota > Metazoa > Chordata > Actinopteri > Stomiiformes > Stomiidae > Borostomias > Borostomias antarcticus. The sequence continues at coordinate 16,484,676 of NC_140252.1, forward strand.
TGTGCATTCGTGCATGTGTGTGTGGGCCTGGTGTCTGTGTCGTGTTTGCGCTATCCCTCTCCTGTTTGAAGACATGTATGCACATAAGTCGCCCGGGGCGATAAGGCATGGGTGTCCTGTGCGCGCCTCGGCGCCGTCGCGTTTACCGCCGGCAGGTTAGAGAGGGGCGGGGCCTATCACGGAGACGTGTAGGGCAGAGGGGAGGCAGAGTAGCCGTCTGGGAATCGGTCGGGTCCCAGTTCGATTCCGGCTCCTCCCGGCACCGGCTTGTCGGAAGTGTCCTTGAGCAAGACGCCGGAGCCCAAATTTCTCCCTGGGCGCCACTGGCGAGGCTGCCCACTACTCCGAGCCCGGTGGGGTCAAATGCAGAGGACACATTCCGCCGGCGACCACACTGCCGTGTGGCCATTAAGACTTTTTACATGTCGCAGAGCTAGGATGGCTAACCTATCACAGAGTCATGTAGATCAGAGCTAGGATGGCTAAGCTATCACAGAGACATGTAGAGCAGAGCTAGGATGGCTAAGCTGTCGCAGAGACATGTAGAGCAGAGCTAGGATGGCTAACCTATCACAGAGACATGTAGAGCAGAGCTAGGATGGCTAACCTATCACAGAGACATGTAGAGCAGAGCTAGGATGGCTAACCTATCACAGAGACATGTAGAGCAGAGCTAGGATGGCTAACCTATCACAGAGACATGTAGAGTAGAGCTAGGATGGCTAAGCTATCGCAGAGACATGTAGAGCAGAGCTAGGATGGCTAACCTATCGCAGAGACATGTAGAGCAGAGCCAGGGTGGCTAACATATCACAGAGACATGTAGATCAGAGCCAGGATGGCTAACCTATCGCAGAGACATGTAGATCAGAGCCAGGATGGCTAACCTATCACAGAGACATGTAGATCAGAGCCAGGATGGCTAACCTATCACAGAGACATGTAGATCAGAGCCAGGATGGCTAACATATCACAGAGACATGTAAAGATCAGAGCTCGGCTGGTAGGTGGTGTCGAGTGTCGAGAAAAGTAATAAAAGTGTGTGAGAGGCTGATGAAGGAAGGCCTCAGCCTTAACCTGTACACCCCCCCCCTACACACACACACACACACACCGCTCACGTGCGGGGGATGAGGGGATGAGGAAAATGAGGACATGGGATGGAGAGAGAGAGAGAGGATGAGGGCCGATCTAGGTTGACTTTCCGGCTGACCTGACAGCCGCTTCATAAACAATTAAATATTAAAGGGAACGCGTTGCGGCGGCGTGACGTGGCGTCGGAGCGAGCCTCCGCCGGGGCGGCCCTTTGTTCTGCCAAGCGCCACCGGGGGCCTCATCGCCTATTCATGAGGAAACGGGAGCCGGCGAAAGCGGGCGCGGGGACACGCCGGGGCGAGGTCGTATCGCGTCCTCTGCCTCAGAACGAGGAGAGGACCGGCGTCCCCCGGGAAACGGACGACACGGTCCAGATATCCTGGCGAGAGACGGGAGGGAGGCGGAGAGATGGAGAGAAGGAGAGATGGAGAGATAGAGAAGGGCAAAGAGTGACGAGAGAGAGATAGGGAGAGGCAGAGAGAAAGAGAGAGAAAGAAAGAGGGAGAAGGACAGAGAAAGAAGACTGACAGAGACAGAAGTAGACCAGAGAGTGAAATAGTGTCGGATCAATGGCATAATTTCTGCGATGTGTGTGTGTGTGTCACTCATCTGGCCAATATGTCAGTCATCCATAGTAGTGCGGGATCAAACCTGCCAGCCCACACCCATCCCTGCTCCTTCACACTTACTTTACATGCCATGTCCCACCTCCCAACCTTGGGATCACCTCGCAGACCTGGCAACCCTTCCTCAGAGGCCTGGCAACCCTTCCCATTGTCCTGACTGTCTCTCATGCGCAGAATAGTTTGCTGACTCCCTTGTTTTTCCTGTCTCCCGCATGCACAGGTCTGAAATCAGTCAAACGTCACTGATCATAACTGGTGATAACACAACAGGGTTGGTCTAGAATGTTTATAATGAATGAGAATGAATGATTGAGCGAACGCGTAAATGATTTGTCCACTTGTCTCTGTCAGACCGGTATCTGGGCAGGGCAGAGTCGTGTGTCATAGTGGCATGACGAGAGGGTTATTAACGGTCATTACGATGGTCCGATCCGAGAGGTCTTTGGAACGCCGCCCAGACAGCTGACTCACATCTGCTGAGTCAGCAGCAGAGGCGGACTCTTAACTTGAACCAGGAACAGCTGGGAGGGCGTTCAGACACGCGGCCATGCCAACGCTGCAGGGGTGACGGTGGGGGGGGGGGGGGGGGTGGTCTGAGGTCAGCATGGCGAGTGGGCCAGGCGACGACGATTGGGGATAGATTGATCTGATTGATTGATGATGAACTGATCCTAGGTCTGCCTCTATGAACCAACTCTTATCTGGGACATCTTAGGGGCCAAGACACCTGACCGAGGGCCCCTCGCATATACCCCCCCCCCCCGAACCCTCCAGCAAACCTTTCACTGCACCCCTCTGAAGGGAGGCCCGTTGGTATCTTCCGCAGTTCCCAGAGGTGAACTCTGTGAGGCCTGGGGAGGTGGGTGGATGGGAAGGGGGCGGGGCCTGGAAGGGAAGATTAGCGGTCGGCGCTGCAGCGATGTTGGCACGAGCCGAACGCCGAAACCCAGAGACGGAAAAGGGGGCTAGGGAGGTGAACGTTGTTGAAAAATGGATCTATTCATCATTTTATTGGCGCTGGTGTTTAACGGGGCTAAAGATAGCAGGGGGAGGGGGGGGGGCGGGGTGGGAGCTGGGGATGGGGGTGTTGTGACAGCTGTTCCCTCTCCCCACTAGAATAACATCCATGGGATATCTGCTACCCTCACGTGTACACGGGGGCCGCACAACTGGAACAACTGGAACCCACAATTCACACACTGTGTTTGCGCGCGCGCGTGTGTGTGTGTGTGTGTGTGAAGAGGTGGAGAAAGGGTGCGAAAGTGTGTGTGAGCGCGTGCGTGTGCGTTCTTACATGCACGCGTCCCGTACTGTACTTGTGTATGTGTGTGTGAAGTTCCTGTGTGATTAAATGTCTAGTTTGAGCCCCCGCAAAGAAAAACTGCTAAGTTCTCTTTTCTTTTGTCTCGGAGTCACGCCCCCCCCCCCCCCCCCCCCCCTCCTGGCACCGGCCCGTGCTGTTCTTTCTCGGACGCGGTTCCGCTCGGTTTCATGGAATCCTGGGAAGGCCGTTTCCTCCTGGGGGTCCGCTGAGCACGTTCGTTCCCGGCCCCCCCCCCCTTCCCTGTTCGCCTCGGGCGGTGCCTCCACGCTCAGGAAAAAGGGGCGCGGCCTCCTCTGATAGCCGGCCAGAAAACACAGGGATCAGAGAGCGAGTTGGGGGGGGGTGGGGGGGGGGGGGTGTTGAAGGAGGATGGGTAGAGCAGGGGAGGGAGGGGAGGGGTGGGCTGGGATGAGGGGGGCCGACGCTACTGTCAGATCTCACCTGCTGCTACCTGACTTCAGCTCACAGTCGGTCGGCCCAGCTGAAGTCCAGTTCAACCGCAGAATATAACACAACAATCCTCTCCTAAGCAATTAGTGTTTTGTATTGTATTGTATTTTAGATTGATATTCTTGCACTTTGCCTTCAGCACTAGATTATGCTCTTAGTCACTTGTTTTAAGGAAAATGAACTTGTGAGTTCTGGTAAGTAGTAGTACATTGGCTTTTCCTACATTAAATGCAATTATTGTTAGTCGCTTTGGATAAAAGTGTCTGCTACAGTAAATGACTGTAATGTAACACTGAAGTCCGTGTTCGTCCGAATTAACACGTAGCCAAGGCTGCACTACTCGACACGGTAATAAAGAGTGCGCAGCCACCCGCAGAAAAAGCCGTGCCAGCAGCTCCGAGAACCGGCGCCGGGCGAAGAGCTGCTCGGTGCGTTGCGCGCCTCCGGCCGCGCGGCTGGATGGACGGGCAGGTAAGGGTTAACCCCCGCCGGGCCCCGCCTCCACCCCGCTCACTTAACCGCTTAGTGATCGATGGAGGGTCTCGAACCCAGAGCCGTGTTTGGAGAAGGGGGATGTGTGGGGGGGGGTGGTCTTAGTCTGCAGTTTTTCACTTTTCCAGATCTGCAGCGGTCCCCTGGAGCACGCTGTATCTGCGTGTGTGTTTATACACAACGCTATTGTTTGAGACCTGCTCCCCGGCTCTAATTTTAAACAGCAGATAGCGAACGCCGGAGAGACCGTCCTTGACTTGAAACCACATAAGAACTTCCAGAGAGGCATCCTCTGTTGACAGGGGACAGAGAGAGGTCCGAGTTGTTGTTCTGGCTGAAACTACGGCATATGTTTTTTTGTGTTCACAGACAAGAAAAAGCGAGGACAGAAGTGTATTTGTCATGCTTCCACAAACATACACAACACCCACGCGGGCAAACAATCGGCCGGTAAAGACTACAGCTGGGAGGAGGTGTTAGTCAAATGAATGGCTCGCTCTTATATAGCGCAAATAGGCTTGTGAACACAACTTCATGCTTGAGCAGAACTTTCTCAAACTTTTTTTCAACTTTTTTTTTTCAGAGGACCAAGAGAAGGGGGAGAGAGAGAGAGAGCAAAAAGATTGGACCCTGTAACTGTTGTTCTGTTCTGTGATTGGTGGAAGCCTGTTGCTAGGCTTATGTCATTGTGCGGGTGTTTTTTTTGCTCCCCCCTCTCTCTCTCTCTCTCTCTCTCTCTCTCTCTCTTTCTCTCTCTGAAGTGATAGGTCAGGTTTGAACTGGCTTGGGAGGACTTCTGCCATTTTTTGAACATACCCCCAGTTTTTGTGGTTTCGCTGTGCTCTCGTCTCATGCGAAAGAACACTGTAGCCACCCTGCTGGAACTCACATCCTACAGCGCATGTTTAACCTTAGCTCGACTTCCTCTCCCTCTTTCTTTCTTTCTCTCTCTCTCTCTCTCTCTCTCTCCCCCGCTCTCTCTGTATTTTAATCACCTGACTTTATTTGTTAAAGCGGTTACAAGGTTAGCAGTCAAGAAAGAAGAGAAGACCTTCTTCGTTACTTTATTTTATTTTTTAGAAGGGGCCCAGGTGCTGTCATGCCAGTTGAGCCGAGTTGAACATAACTTTGTTCTAAAAGGGAAATGTCTTAAACAGAAAACTCAACTGAAGTCGGTTCCTATTTTAGCAGCGTTGTTGGTATTCAGCACCTCAGCCTGCTCCCCTCCGCTGTGTTCAACAGAGCTGCTATGACATCAGCCCAACACTAGTTAATCATTCCCTACAGGCTCTCTAACAAGTTTCCCTGTGCATTGTGGGTAATCACCCAGGTTATCATAACCCCCCCACTACCACCATCATCCTGGGGTAGGTACAGTAAAACCCCCCGGCGTGTGTGGTGTGTGTGCTCTGACAATAGAGTTGGGCCTGGCCTGGGGGCCGTAGCCTAGGGGGGCCCAGGGCCCGGGGGATGGGTCTGAGCTTTTATGTGAAAGGTTGGTGTGTGTGTGTGTGTGTGTGTGTGTGTGTGTGTGTGTGCGTGTGTGTTGTGTCGCTGGGTGTCGCCCCGAACGCTGACCAGCCTCTTCTGCAGCTTTGCTGAGCCATGGGTGCTCTGTGTGCCGCTGCCCCTCTGCCCGCTCTCCCTCCCTCGCCCCAGCAGAGTGCTGACTCCGTAGCCCCCCCAGGGGGGTCGGGGCGTGGGGGGCCGGCGGGGTGTTTACCACTGCCACCTCCACCCCAGCCCCCTTTCTGCCCCGCCCGGGGGCATCAGGAGAGAAGCTGGGAGGGGGAGTTCGGTGGGGGTGGGGGGGGGGTACTGCCACACAATTAACCTGCTGAATGGTGTGCTATCTCTATCTCTCTCTCTCTCTCTCTCTGGCTGGGTGGGTGGAGGGTTAGTTCAGACTGACCAGGCCAAGGCTCTTGACAGAGCCCCTCTCTTTCCTTCTCTCTCTCTCTCTCTCTCTCTCTCTCTCTCTCCACCTCCTCATCACTCACCAATATACTGTAACGTGTTTGTCAGGTCTTTATTTGACTCTGCCTGCAAGCCACACACACACCGCACACACACACCGCACACACACACACACACACACAGACCACCCCCGGCCCCCGTGTTGAATGTAATATTAGACGTGGTTAATGAGTCTTCCAGTGGTACCAGCGGGGTGGCGCAATCCGTTGGTAATGAGTTGTTTTTGGCACCCCAGGTGTGACACACCCCCTCGCTCCGGCCCTCCGGTCGGATCGGCCGGGATTTCAGAACATAACGGGACTGTTCGGTGCGATCGGATTGATAAGAGAATCGTCCTGATTCTTATAAAGTGATACAGTCATTGTTTGATTCCAACCAGCGCCTGACTGAGAGAACAAGTTGCTCTTCGAGAGAACAAGTTGCTCAAGTTCCAAGTCGGCCCATTGGACTGTGTTCACCGAAATTCACGAGTGACATTATGCTGTAGAGACCATTGATTATCTACTGTTAATAGAGATTATTTCGCTAATGTCTAGTGGCCTAGTATACAGTTAAAGCGTACAATGGCACTGTTGTGATCTGACGACTTGGAATAGGTCATTTTTCATCCGCGCATATTCAAGGAGGAACCGGTGCGTACTAGTTCCCCAAAAGCGAGTGGTTCCGTCGCTGCGACGCCCCGGATAGCTCCGGCCCAAGTCCAGCACTGATTCCAACCCAATGCAAGGATTTGCCTTTTGAAAAGCTTATCTACAATGAATGAAATAATGGGAGTCATAATTCCAAGGCGCCAGACAGGACAAGACTGGGACAGACTTTATCACCCCCTCCAATTTCCCCCTTAGGAGGATCATTAAAGTATTTATCTATCTGTTTCTTACAGACCAGCACTGTGAACAGGACGTCAGTGTAAATAAGAAATATGTATGTAACTGCCTGCTTAAATAAAAATGAAATAAACTAAAAAAAACATAAACTCCTCAAAGGGGCCACACCATTGGGAGGGGGTGTGTCTTTTTTACCTCAGCTATGTTGGGATGAACAGTCACACAAGCTCTTCAGCTCTCCTTGGCTCGTCCACTTGGCCTTGATTGGATCAGGGCTGCTCTATCAGTGATCTGACTGGCTGATTACCTGTTGTTGTTGTTGTTGTTGTCATTGTTGTTGCTGCAGGTCCTTCGGGCAGTAGGGGTGTGTGTGTGTGTGTGTGTGTGTGTGTGTGTGTGTGTGTGTGTGTGTGTGTGTGTGTGTGTGGTGATCATACTGCACAACAGTCACTGTGTGTGTGTGTGTGTTTGCTCGCTCTTGTGCTTGCCAAGGAGTGGAATTGGGAACAGAGCTTGCTGCTGCTTGCTAATCTGGTCGTGGTTGTTTATCCTCTGTGTACACTATCAGATGAGAACATGCAGATCGTGTTCTCACATGTGAATAACTATTGGACGTCTTCTAGGAAACTTGCAAACTGAGGAGTTTGTCATCTTCCAAAACAGGGTACTTATGCCAACCTGAACCATTTCATACAGGGAATTCTAACCCTGTTTGTGCGATTGTGTTTTATATGGCACAGTCCTGTTGACAGTCAATAGCCAAGCTTTGATCAATGGAAGCAAGAAACAAAGTAGGCCAGTGGATTGATGTGTTTTCTTGGGGGCTTGTCCTCCCTAGCTCACGTTCAGGCTCTCTCTCTCTCTCTCTCTCTCTCTCTCTCTCTCTCTCTCTCTCTCTCTCTCTCTCTCTCTCTCTCTCTCTCTCTCTCTCTCTCCTCTCTCTCTCTCTCTCTCTCTCTCTCTCTCTCTCTCTCTCTCTCTCTCTCTCTCTCTCTCTCTCTCTCTCTCTCTCTCTCTCTCTCTCTCTCTCTCTCTCTCTCTCTCTCTCTCTCTCTCTCTCTCTCTCTCTCTCTCTCCTCCTCCTCCAGCCCCCACCCACTTCCGCGCGATTGGCTCGCTGGAGGTTGTTTTCGGCGTCCGATTGGCTGTTGCGCGCGTCAGTCACCCCGGGCCAGCTTATTTACCGGCCGTATGTGCTGAGAAAGATCGGTATTCTGCTGTAGGGCTGCAACAGCTGACTACTGAGCACTCTACCCAGTGCCCCCAAGGAACAAAGCGAGAAGGAAACAGCCATTTATTAGACATAATTATACTTTTTCTTATACCTTAAAACACAAATGCGCACTGAGAACACAACATGAGGCACGCAACAGCACCTACGGAAACAATGGAAAATAATTCGTTTACTGTGTCAGAGTTATTGAAGATATGCACTCATTGTGAACGGCTGAGCAAAAAGGTAAGGTTAAAGGGTATGTGTTTAAGAGCGAATATAATTGACAGCGAATGCATTTCTATATTGGCTACTTCGGGCTCTAGTTGGATTGTAGGATGTTTTGTGAGTGCGTTTGTGGCGTTTTGTGTCACTTTTCTGTAGCGCTCCGAGCGACGGGGCTGCAGTGCAGTCTTTTCTTTTGTCTTGTTTACGCGTTAGAGGAGTTTGCGGCGCTTGTCATCGATCTAGATTGCCTCATCGGGTCTTTGTCACAAATCCTATCAGCTCATTGCCGTTCGTTACACTGTTGAAACGATGGGATTCGTTGTCTGAAATATTTGTCGGTGTTTAAAAAAATCTTCTCCCCGCAGCTCTAGGTCATTCATTCAGCCAGTTCATTGTACCCGAGCAAGGGACAGCAGTCCGACCCCCCCCTCCCAAGGGGGGACATGTCTCGACAAGTTATTTTCTTGACAGCTTTGTTATATTTAGGTTTCTAGGTTTTTCATCAATTCTCACTTGCTTTATTTGCTATTTTTATTTGCTACCCCATGAATGTGCGGGTCTCTGTGCTCACACTTGATCAATAGCCTACTATAGTTTATGCTAAATGGTTACTTGTTGCCGCACTTATTATCAAGCACCGTGTACATAAAAAAGCATATTCACTCTAATTATGTGGCCTTGAAGACGCAGCATTTAGGCAGCGCTCTAGTTTTGCTGCAGCAGAATATAGAACAAAGCGAGCGACTCGCAGAGCTCAACACAGATTGGAGAGCGATCCGCGGCGCAGGCGATACCTCGTTTGGACGTAGGCTTGGCTACAGTATTGCCTGGGCTTGCTGCCAAATGGTATTAAAACCGCAATTAATGTTTTTTCCCCCTGCCAAAGTGTCTCTTTGATGACAGCTGACCTGGACTTACCCGTCTCTGTGTTCGTTGTGTCTTGCAGGACTTGGGAGTAAGGATCCCAAGACCACTGGGGAATGGACCAAGTAGATTTATCCCTGAAAAAGAGGTATGGAGAATGTCAACCTTATTCAAATCAAATCAAACTTTATTTGTATAGCTTTATTTGTATTATTCACACACCACCAACTCACAAACAAACAGTAGCACTATACTACTAATACACAGTAATAACAAAACACCTACTAACTGATATTCAATGTAACCCCCCCAACCACCACCAGATCCTTCAAGTCAGCAAAGTGGACCCCAGGACACAAACGATATTCGAGGACGCCTTTGCCGCGCTGGGTCGCCTCGACAACATCTCCCTGGTGATGGGCTTCCACCCGCAGTACCTGGAGAGCTTCCTGCGGACGCAGCACTACCTGCTCCAGATGGACGGCCCACTCTCCCTGCACTACCGCCACTACATAGGCATCATGGTGAGTCTCAGACCGACCGACTGCCAAAACTGTTAACGGTGTGTGTGTGTGTGTGTGTGTGTGTGTGCACGCAGCCACTCGTGAAGAGTGTCACCGTGTCTTGTAAGTGACCCTGTACCCCCCCCCCCCCCCTTCCCACAACCCCCCCCCCCCCTCACTAGGCCGCGGCCCGCCACCAGTGCTCCTACCTGGTCAACCTGCACGTCAACGACTTCCTCCAGGTGGGCGGAGACCCCAAGTGGCTGAACGGCCTGGAGGGAGCCCCGCAGAAGCTGCAGTCCCTGGGGGAGCTCAACAAGATCCTAGCCCACCGGCCCTGGCTCCTCACCAAGGCCCACATCGAGGTGAGCGACCTGGGGGGGGGGTTATGTAACGGGGGGCGGAGATCATGGGCGAAGGGCGGTGACCCGGGGCAGCTGTGTGACTTGGCAGGTCTGGTCCCGGGGTCACTGGAGGGTACGGCAGAGAGAGAGGGAGGGAGGAGGAGAAGGGTGGGGAGGAAAGAGACAGGAAGAGGGAGGGAAGGAAAGAGAGAGAGAGAGAGAGGAATAGGTAGAAACCAGTTATCAAGGTGTTCCGTAACAGGTCGAGCATTCCAATAACGCCAGTCATCCAACCTGGTCGTTAACGTTCCCCGATTGACAGATCGACTGACCTATCACAAGCAACCCCAACCCCACCCCACCCACGGCTATCATAGAAACGGTGTCTCTGACCGACAGCTTAACTGACCTATCCCCCCCCCCCCCCCCTCTCTCTCTCCCCCCCCTCCCTCCCTCTCTCTCTACCCCTCCAGCACCTTCTGAAGACGGAGGAGCACAGCTGGTCGCTGGCGGAGCTGATCCATGCCGTGGTGCTGCTCACCCACTACCACTCGCTGGCCTCCTTCACCTTCGGCTGCGGCATCAGCCCTGAGATCCACAGCGACGGCGGCCACACCTTCCGCCCGCCCTCCGTCAGCCAGTACTGCGTCTGCGACATCGCCAACGGCAACGGGCACCACGCCAACCACCACGACGACCACCACCTCGGCAACCATGTGAGTGTGCGAGAGAGACAGAGAAAGAGAGAGAGAGAGTTTAAGTTAGAAAGGCAACTTAGGGGAACTTGTGGTTGTGGGGCACCTCTGCTTTGACATTGAACCTAACTGTCCCTCTCTCTGCTTGCCTGTGTGTGTGTGTGTGTGTGTGTGTGTGTGTGTGTGTGTGTGTGTGTGTGCGCGCGTGCGCAGGAGTTGTCTGGCGAGGTGGAGGTGCTGATGGAGAGAATGAAGCAGCTCCAGGAGTGCCGTGACGAGGAGGAGGCCAGCCAGGAGGAGATGGCCACGCGCTTCGAGCGGGAGAAGACGGAGAGCATGCTGGTGTCCACGTCCGAGGACGAGGAGGGCGTGCCCTCCAGGGACGTGTCGCGCCACTTCGAGGACCCCAGCTACGGGTACACAGACTTCTCCAGGCGGGGGGAGCACGTGCCCACCTTCAGGGTGCAGGTAGGGTCTCACACACACACGCACACACACGCACAGACACACACACACACACACACACACACTCTCAGTAGCAGACACACACACTCTCTCAGTAGCACACACACATAGCCACACACACACACACACACACAGTCAGTCACACATACAAATAGTCACACAGACACACACACACACACACACACACACAGTCTCAGTCACACATTTGAATTCTTTATTTAGGTCCGCAATATATTGCAGTGGCCCAAATATAGTTCCATTGCTATCATGTTGTTGGGTGGTTTATCTGACGGGAAGCCCGATGGATCAGCGGAGATTAACCGCTCGCTCCCTTTACCCTCTCCCTTCCCAGGACTACAGCTGGGAGGACCACGGCTACTCTCTGGTCAACCGGCTCTACCCGGACGTGGGCCAGCTGCTGGACGAGAAGTTCCAGATGGCCTACAACCTGACCTACAACACCATGGCCATGCACAAGGACGTGGACACCTCCATGCTGCGCAGGGCCATCTGGAACTACATCCACTGCATGTTCGGCATCAGGTCAGTCACACACACACACACAACCTACACACACACAACCTACACACACACAGGCAAGCAGGCACACACGCACGCACACACACAGATCTGTAGGATGAATAATGTTCTTGTAATAATGTAAAGTTGTTATTATGATGATGTATGATGTAGGTAACTAACTCAGATAGGTGTATGTCAGTATGATATTAGTTGCCTATGTTGGCCAAGTCTCCCTGGGAAAATAGATTTGTATCTTAGTGGGAATTCTTATAGTTAAATAAAGGTTAAATACAAAATATCAAAATAATAATATAATATATAAATAATAATATAAACGGCCGTGGCACAGCTGAACCAGAATGAGCTGATATGTGATATTACGATGTCCAGCAGTGACTGTAACTCCCTCTGTGTCTCCCTAGGTATGATGACTACGACTACGGGGAGATCAACCAGCTCCTGGACCGGAGCTTCAAGGTCTACATCAAGACCATGGTGTGCAGCCCTGAGAAGACCACCAAACGAATGTATGAGAGCTTCTGGAGGCAGTTCCAGCACTCCGAGAAGGTGAGTAGACCTGGGGGTTTAAGAGAGTCTGGGTAGAGAGGAGGCTGATTGGTCTACAATCTTTGGTTTCATTCCGTTTAATAGTTTTCAATTCAGTATTTGTGGATCTTGTACTACTATATGAGGAGATAATACAAGTAGTATCCAATACACAGTAACAGTGTTGTAACTTCTCTCTCTCTCTCTCTCTCTCTCCTCCAGGTCCACGTTAATCTGCTTCTTATGGAAGCGCGCATGCAGGCAGAACTGCTCTACGCTCTGAGAGCGATCACCCGTTACATGACATGAAGTGCTTTCGGCGTTTATCGTTGTCTTTTTACTGTCGTCGTCGCTCGTGTGGGACACTTCAAGAAAAAAAAAAAAAACATCAAAAACCGGCGGGGAGGAGGAGAAAAAAATAATAACGGAAAACGCATCCGAGGACGAACAGACGGCCGGAGCCCAGCTCTGGGCGGATGCGCATCCTCCTGGCGGGTAGATGTTTGGAAAGATGGGGCAGAACAAAGGAAAGGACGAAAATGAAGAAAAGATCGAATGAAAGAACTGCAAAAAGACATCGTCATCCTGTGTCCCCCTCCCCCCACCGGCGGATTGATAGAGAAAGACGTCTGCCCCGCAGTGCCAAAAACCCACCACGTGGGGGCGGCCTGGAGCAAACTCCCCCCCAGCTATGGGGAGTTTGAGCCGGGCTGGAGGACGGTCACACGGCCCCGTGGGCCAACCTTCCAGTGTTCCACCATGGAACCCTCCCAGTGGATCTCACTGCAGTCTCCCTGACAAAGAACCCCCAGCAACAAGTCTCTTCATCATCGCGGTGCAGTCAGTCCGCACTCCTGTTATTAAGTCACTGTTCTATTTAGTTTCTTTGATATCTTTTTTTTTTTTTTCATTTTGTATTAAGAGAAGTTGATGTTATGGTGGTTAATGTCTTTTGTTATGGCGCCAACTGGAGGATGGAAGCGTCACAGTGGCGGCGTTGTTGTTGTTGTTGTGTCATAATTGTGTGCCTGAACTATCCAGCACAGTATCCAGACGTGCTGAGGCTGCTGCTCTCATGCAACATGGGGGTCATATTGACCCTCAACCCCCCCCCCCCCCCCCCCCCCTCCCCCGACCCTAAATACCCTACCCCCCCTAGACCCCCAGAACCCTATCCATCCGACACGCATCGCATTACCCCTCCCCCTGACCCCCCCCCCCCCCACCCCCAAACCAACTTGTCTATGTAAGCTAACCCACAGTGTGTGTGAAACCGAGAGGAAAAAACAAAAAAAGAACACTGTCTGAGCCCTATTGAGTTTGAATAGAATATGTATGACAACCCAGTATGTGTGTGTGTAACTGAGAAATATCATGTGCGGATATGTGTATGCGAGTGTGAGTGTGCAGAAAATATAGCGAGAGAAAAAAAAAAGTCATTTTGAATTTCAAGCGTCGAAAAAAAAAAGTGAGGCACTTTGAAGGACGAGACTTCCTGCTTCTGCTGTAGCTACTTTTTGTGGTGATTGTTGTTTTTTTATTGTCATCATTGATGTCCTTATTCTTCTGGTAAGAAGCTTTGTCCTGTTCAAGGGAAGAAAAAATGAGAGAAAGCTAAACGAAAAGAAAGTTAGAATCCAGGGGGACCTCGCTCTTCCGGTTGTCATAACCACCCGTTTGTCCCGTCTTCCTGTCGTCCCCGACAACCTGGACGCCCTAACTAACCCTTTCAAAGCTTTGGATTGTGAATTTCACCAGTAAATAAATACCTCTTCTGTTTTTCTCTCTATCAAGATGAAAGAAGTGCTCTTTGACGAGCAGAATGACTCTCTCTCACTCTCTCTCTCTGGACCGCTTCGGATCCCATTCGTAGGGAGCCGCGGCGGGCCACACTTGACCGCAGACGGTTGTAGCTGAGCTTGTTCCCTCTGAGGAACCTAACCAGTGCAAAAGCAGCTTTTTTTTTTTAAATTGTTTTGGATGGAGGGATGAACCCTCCACCGTCAAATTTGTGTTTACTAAAACCAGTACTGCATTCTTCTGACTGGTGGTGGGGTGAGGAAGTTGAGCAGTTGAATAATTGTTTGACTAAAATAGGAGGAGAATGGTGATTATGAAGATGATGATGATGAAGATGGTGATGATGGTGGAATGGTACATTATTCGCAGGTGGTTGTGAGAGGAGGTTGAGGTCGTTATCAAACCTCTGACTGATGTCAGTTACTGACACTTTTTATATAAAAAAAAGTTCGTTTATTGTAAAAATTAAAAAAAAAAAGAATATGAAAGAAAAAAAATAAAACAAACATGTTATTGAATCATTGTGTATCATTTGTAGTTTTCTCCTAAACTATGTGTTATTGTCACTGCATTAAAGTGATCACATTGTTACCTATCGAAAAGCCAACTGTACCTTGACATAACCATCATAGATATACATGTAGCTTAGTCACAGCACAAACACATGGCAGTATCCCACTGCTGGACCGGTGCATCTATCCACCAGGTACCTTAACTCAGAGCTGGTGGCTTAACAGTCCAGTAGTATACTATGGCTAAAGGAAACCATTTGGCTTGTGGCAAATAAGTGAAAGCTGGCCTGCCTATCATAGACATCTTTACACACTTTAATGCAATAATGACACCGTGAGACGCTGATCACTCAGCGCTCGCTGTGCTCAGCTTTCCGCAGGTTCCAAGTTCAACTTAAGGAGTCTTCTCACTCCCATATACAGAACTCAGGGTTGAGAACCATCTTGTGTTAACAGTACGACCCCAAACAGAACCACTGTCTCTGTTCTGGTGCGGTCCGGTCACAATCTAAATACTTTAGCTGTACTCGGGATAAGGACGTTTATCGGCCTGACTGCTGCCTACTGGAATTCCTCTCTGATCTCTCCTAAATACCTGGCCTGGGAAAAAGACCTATTCTCTCTGTGGATGGTCGTAGACGAGTTTCGTGGGTTTTTCTGGGTACTTTTCCTGGACCGACATCAGATAGATAGGTACTTTATCCCCGAGGGGAAATTGTTGACGTAATTCGGTTAATGAGCACCAGTGTTCCTTCAGACTGATCAAGACCTGCCTTCCTTTAACCGTTGACTTTCCCTCCATGACAGCCTGTGATCAGGGGGGGCGGAGAGCGATCCAACCAACCAATCATCAGCCAGACGACAACCATTTCATATTAACCTCAGCGATCATTACTGAGAACCACGTCCATTAACTACTGGCTAATGACGATGATGAGATGCTATGGGATGGTGGTGTGATAGTTCTGAGCTCACTGCTATCAGGGGCTTTTGTTAGAGAGAGGGGGAGCTGAGGTTTGAGGGGGGGGGGCATTTTTGTATTTGATGTGATGATAACAATGTGATGTTGAAAACGCTGTCTTTTCTTCTGTGTAACTTAAAAAAAAAAAAGCACTGCCTGGCCCACATATGTGTCATATAATAACATCAATAAAGAAAAAGGCTTCGAGAAGCAAAACGTTTACGACAATGTTCTGTTCGGTACTTCTCAACTTTTATGTACAGTTCATGTTCCAGGGTGCACAGATTAACAATGTCTCATCATTCACAAGGACAAACACAATGACGCATCCAGTCACTTGAGTCATTCGGTTAGAAGAATGGCTTATGGCTTAACTTATCATTTACAACACACTAACCATTTACAACACCGCATACATACAATCTATTTATTTCTGTTATTCCAAAGTGCAAACAGCATAGACAAATCTTTGTCATATACAAATCAAGTTCAAGGCTCAGAATTCGTATCATCAGGTTTCTTATCATCAGAGTATCAAGTACAGTAGTTGCATCCACTGTGATTAAAGTGCATATAGCTGGTATTCAGTCTGACTGACCAAGGTAGTGACACTGTGGCTACTGTCCAGTCACCGTACTAGAGTGCACACTTGCTCACTCCCTCTCATGGACTTGGGTGGAAGCTCATGCTCTCACTCACACCCTAGTGCTGACACCCAAATACATGGGGGAGTGAAGTGCAGAGTAGTCTGGCCCAGTAGTGCACACCTTGAGGAGAAGGGTGGAGGATCCCACAGCTGCTAGAGGTAGGTGGGTTCCGGAGGTAGCAGAGATAGTACACTACACAGGAAGTACACTATAAAAAGAGAGACACACAGTGAGTCAGTCAGTCAGTCAGTCAGTCAGTCAGTCAGTCAGTCAGTCAGTCAGTCAGTCAGTCAAGCAAGCAAGCAAGCAAGCAAGCAAGCAACCAGCCAGTCAATCAGTCAGTCAGTCAGTCAGTCAGTCAGTCAGTCAGTCAGTCAGTCAACCAGTCAGTCAGTCAACCAACCAGTCAGTCAGCCTCAGACTGGATCCTGCTCCTCAGCCTCTGAGCCACAGGGAGGAACTCCAACTCCCAGCATTCTCTGTGGAAGTCCCTCATCTCATCATTGGTGGTCCACTGCAGCACCTCCTCATCTGGAGACGGAGAGAGAAGGAGAAAAACAGAACATGAGAAAGAAAAATAGGAGAGTCAACTTTATTTATATAGCACTGGTCATACAAGTAAATGTAGCACACAGTGCTGTACAGAATACATAAAAACAGTTAAAATAGTAGATAAAAATAGGAAAATAAAACAGGACAGATCATATATGGTAAGAGAGAAGAAACAGGAAAAAAATTAAAAGTGAGTATAAAAAATTATGTAAAAAAATTAAAACAGGTAAAACTACATGATACAAGCGAGGTATGCCTTAAGATCTTCCCCTTTCAACTTTATCACCAATGATCAACACGTCTGTTTTTAACTGGAAGGAAATTCAGTGACATTCATGCATTTACAATCAGCAATGCATTCTACCAAGTGATCAATTGAGTCATCGGGGGTCTCAGAAATATAGAGAAATATATATAGAGAGAGATTAACCTAAATACTTAAACAGCAAAGTAAATAAGGATTAAGTCTGTCATTAATGTTTTTGTACCTTTCTTTCTGTCTAAAGGCAGCCTATGATCAGGTATGCACCTGAACATGCATGTCTTATCATAGGCTGCCTTTGCCTCAGAAAATTTGAATATTGTGAAATATTTATTATTTTCCGTAATTTAATTCAAAGAAGCGAAACGTTCATATATTATAGATTCATTACACATGAAGTGAAATATTTCAAGGCTTGCCTCCATTCCACGCTGATGCAGTAATTTGTGCAAAAGGAGCCCCCACCAAGTATTGAGTATATACTGTAAATGAACATACTGAACATATTGTAGAATCATAAAGATTAAAACAAAAAAAGTCTTGAAATATTTCACTTTGTATAATGGATCTAGAATACATGAAAGTTTCACTTTTTTTATTAAATTACTTCAAACTTTTTCACAATATTAAAAATTTTTGGGATGCACCTGCATATATTTGTACACAGCATCTACTGCATCTGCCTATCCTCCAGCAGGGAGGCCATTGGCGCGTGTGTCCTACCCAGGTACAGGCTGAGGTGGTCCAGCAGCGCCTCTCTCTCCTGCGGGTCCAGTTTGACCGGGGGGTCACTCTCCGACCCCCCCCCCCTCTGTGAGGTTCCACAGCGTCTGACACACCAGACCCCCCAGCTGCCAGTCCACCGGCCCAAAGTCCCGCAGACAGTCCGTCAGCCTGCAAACACACGCACACACACACACACACACACACACACACACACACACACACACACACACACACACACACACACACACACACACACACACACACACACACACACACACACACACACACTCGTCACATGACTGTGTCGAGAGACTCAATACGGCCTTTCATCCCTGCAGGACCCGAGCTGAACCCCTCTGCTCTGCTCGGAACAACAACACCACAGGTCCTACTGCAGGACAACCAGGTTGACACACAGAGGACAGCGAGACGGACAGCAGGACAGTCTCACTGTCTGAATGAGGAGTCCAGCAGGGCTGCTGTGAGGCCTGCGCTGACCTGAGCCATGATCACTTGACTAGCTGCTAGTGGGAGAGGACCAGTTACGTTAGGGCAGAGACAGAGACATGGACGGAGCTTTGACCAGAGACAGAGACATGGACAGAGACATGGACAGAGCTTTGACTAGAGACAGGAGACATAGACGGAGCTTTGACCAGAGACAGAGACATGGACAGAGACATGGACAGAGCTTTGACCAGAGATAGAGACATGGACAGAGACATGGACGGAGCTTTGACCAGAGACAGAGACATGGACAGAGCTTTGACCAGAGACAGAGACATGGACAGAGCTTTGACCAGAGATAGAGACATGGACAGAGACATGGACGGAGCTTTGACCAGAGATAGAGACATGGACAGAGCTTTGACCAGAGACAGAGACATGGACAGAGCTTTGACCAGAGACAGAGACATGGACAGAGCTTTGACCAGAGATAGAGACATGGACAGAGACATGGACGGAGCTTTGACCAGAGACAGAGACATGGACAGAGCTTTGACCAGAGACAGAGACATGGACAGAGCTTTGACTAGAGACAGAGACATGGACAGAGCTTTGACCAGACAGAGATATCGCCGGGGTTCAGACCGGATGCGAAAGCGCCACGACGCGCAGCCAGTTGCATTTCGGCGCCCATGTTATCCCAAATGCGACTGTTGGCGCCATCGCGGAGCGCCTGGCCACGGAGGGTCATCTTAGCAGCGACAGAATCGGCCTCCGGTCTATTTTCTCCGTGAGCGAACGTGTGTGAATAAAGCGCAGGGGGGGGCCAGGATCGCTCGGTGACGGGGGGCCCCCGCTCACGTGATGCTTCACGGCGCTTCCGTGGGTCCCTGTCTGAACCCGGCATGAGACAGAGACGTGGGTAGTGGCCAGACAGAGGACGGGGACAGGGACGGGGACGGGGACGAGGCGCTTACTTGGCTGTGGCCCCCTGGAGTGTGATGGCGGGTCTGCTGGGGGGGTCCAGGGCCAGGTTGGTGAGGACGCCGCAGGCTGAGAAACACACGTCAGGACTCTTGGAGTCCAGCAGAGTCACCACAAACTGATGGACTGGCGGGGGGGGGAGGAGAGGGGAGGTGGGTGAGGTGTGTGTGTGTGTGTGTGTGTGTGTGTGCGTGCGTGTGTATGTATGTCTGTGAGTGTTTTCCGTGCATGGGAGGCTCTTAATAGACCATAACACACCCCCATATTTTTTAGCCTGCATTTGTGTGTGTCCAAACACACCTTTATTTTTTATGTACAGTATGCACATTCACCCACCGACACACTCGCACACCTACACACAGACACCTACACCTACACACACACACCTACACCTATACACACACACACACCTTTGTTTTGCATGATGAAGTGGCGGATGTCTCTGGACTGGGAAAGGTTTCCGTACACACGGGTGGCCTCTAACACAGCCCCCATACTGGAGCTGAGCAACATCTTCAACATCACTACAGAGAGAGAGAGAGGGAGGGAGGGAGGGAGAGAGGGAGGGAGGGAGAGAGTGAGAGAGAGTGAGAGAGAGAGGGAGAGAGAGAGAGAGGGAGGGAGAGAGAGAGGGAAAGAGTGAGAGAGAGGGAGGGAGAGAGAGAGGAGAGAGAGAGAGAGGGAGGGAGAGAGAGAGGGAAAGAGTGAGAGAGAGGGAGAGGGAGAGAGAGAGGGAGGGAGAGAGGGTGAGAAAGAGAGAGAGAAAAGGAAGAGAAAGTGATTAAGACAACACACAAGAAAGAAATACTCAACTGCTTTCACACACACACACACACACACACACACACACACACGCACACGCACACAAAGCCTCTTACTCTTGGCGATGGTGAGCTGTTGGGCCCTGACCACAGAGCCGTCTCCCTGGTAGAAGGACAGGTTGTTGATGGTGGCGGCCACGTTCACCATCAGCTCCTCGCTCTCCTGCACACTCCGCAGCTCTGACACACGGTGCACAGGACACACACACACACACAGAGACAGAGACCCCCCCCACATACACACCCACACACAGACAGAGACCCCCCCCCCACACACACAGACAGACACCCACACACAGAGAAGAAATTATTTCATGTTGACATATCAGCACACAGAAACACAGTCAGTCAAAGACTCGCTCAGTACACAGTCAACATGAGGAGTGAAGGCCTACACTAGGTCGACACAAGAGTACTATATACCAGGCCGCCTACCACCTGGAAGTGTAGAAGGACCTTCTGAAAAAAGGTTCCAGATACAGTAGAACCCTCTAAGGTGTGTGTGTGTGTGTGTGTGTGTGTGTGTGTGTGTGCGTGTGTGTGTGTGTGGGGGGGGGGGGGGGACCCTGTTTGGAACCCGATTGTATGGGGTCCCTAAACTCGAATGTGCGCTCAAGCCTAAGAAATCTCAGTGTTGTCTTTGACCAGGCTCTGCACCTTGATATACACATAACCTCCCTGTCGCGCGCATGTTTCTCCCACCTTAAAACATTGCAAAACTGAGGTCCATCGTATCCCATTCAGAGTCTGAGATGATTATTCACACCTGGACTACTGTAACACACTCTTCACCTGCCTCAGTAAATCATCCCTGGACTGTCTTGGTCCAGAATGCCTCAGCCAGGCTTTTGACTCGGTCCATGGAGGTCAAGTCATACAGTATCACCCCTAGAGTATATTAACCTCCGCACACTGGCTTCCTGTTGGTTTTAGGATCCAGTTCAAGGTCCATGCCCAGGCACCAGCATATATTAGTGACCTACCATATGTTGCCTGCAGGTCACTGAGGTCGTCCGATCCACAGGATTTAAAAGCTGTGGCCTCTGTGGACATTTAAAAGCAGCTAAAGGCTGATCTGTTTAGACAGGCTTTTGTCTAGCCGCATGTGTGTCTGTATTTTTATGTTTGTGTTCTGCCTCTGTGATTTATTGTAGTTTAATGTATGATGTTCTTGAGTCGCTGCAGGCTCAAAACTCACCTTTCCAAGAAATACTACCAGGATCCTCCCTCTTAAGCAACCTATTGTATTTTTTGTTTGCTATTCTTCACTTTGCCTTCAGCACTAGATTATGCTCTGAGTCACCTGTTTTAGAAAGGAGATGCACTAGTGAGGATTGGCAAGTAGTAGTACACTGACTTTTCCTACGTTAAATGCAATTACTGTAAGTCGCTTACTGGCTTTAGATAAAAGCTAAATCACTGCAATGTAATGTAATATTCTCTGTGTTTTTAATTCTGTGAAGCACTTTGTGACTTTGTGTCTATGAGAGGTGCTATACTAAATAAACTTAACTTACTTACTAATAGTTCTTGTCTGACCTGAAAAGAGTTCAACTGTATCGAGAGCCTTGTTACAGAGGTGATCAACTCTTCAAAATGGCTCTATATACAGTGCAGTGGAACTTTGGTTTATTTTTAAAATCCCAAAGGCGTATCGACAAACGTCATACGGTTGGGATGGGTGAGCAAACCAGGTGTCACTGCAAGCCTAGCATGGGTTTGTGTACGTGGGGGTCTTTCATCTCGTCCTCTCCAGGGTTAGCTAAGCAGCAGCACCAGCAGCCTGCCCTCTGCTTGGCAGTGAGTGTGTGTGTGTGTGTGTTTTGGGTGGGATGAAGGGGGTGTGTGTTACTGAATGCGCTCCTGATATAACCTCGGCTGCAGATGTCTCCAGTCGTAAATCGCGGATATTGCGGT
>NC_140252.1:16516475-16528975 GCF_949987555.1 Borostomias antarcticus
TCCTATGGGTGGCGGTCTGGCCGTGGCTTTGATTCAAGTGATGGCGTCGATCAGCTGGCGAGTGGGTCAGCGAGGTTAAAGGCCAATTTATACTTCGTCGTACTGCACTTTTGAAAGTGTCGACAGACAGAAATGAAGTCACCGTCGACCCTTTTTTGTGTAGGTTTGGACAGGGGTGTCTTGCAACCACCAAACTTTCTAATGTCGCAGACGCCGTCACTTTCGTCGCACAACTGTGATTGGATAGCTGGATAAAAGGTGCATTCGTTGCCGTGGATCAATCAGCCACGCGTCTGCAAGTTACCGTGGAGGTGATCAGACACGTCGCTGAAGTCTAAATGCTAAATGTCGGTCGACATTTTTTTTTCTGTCGACAGACGTTTAGCGTACGACGCTTGTCGACCGAGTATGAATTAAGCTTAAAGCTCATCGATGGAGAGCTCAGAAGTAGGCGGAGCTCAACTCAGAGCAACACATGACACACGGGGTGTGGAGGGGAAGGCAGTCAGAGATACGTGGTTAGATTAGATATGCACACTTAAGAGATACACAGTTAAGAAATACACAATTAAGAGATACACGGCGGGAGTTAATGAATCAGGACAAACCTGTTGTGGTGGCCGCCCTCTCCTCAGCTGGTCTGCTGGATGAGTAAACGCTGGCGAGACGACAGCTCGTCCCACTGGGGTTGCGTAGAGAGAGAGACACACACACACACACACACACACATAAACACGGGGAAGTCAGCCGCAATTCCTCTTCTCTCTGACTTGCGTTGGTCTGCGTCTGATTCATTCTGGGTCAGGTATTAAGAGCTGGATCCGGCTCAAATGCCTTTGTTGATGTGTACACATTTCTAGAACCTTCCGGCAGGTCTTTAGTGAGAGAAACAGTTTGAATGTTTGGCAGACAGAACAGAACAGAACAGAAGACAGAACCAGTGACTGCAGACACCCTTATGAAGTACATTCACTTCCACCGGCTGCCACTAGGTGTCCCCCTGTTGTAGCAGATGTTCAGAAAGCCAAAGCTACTTATTGTGTTGCTATTCCTGCATGCATACTGGACTGTCTGTGTACATTGTGTGTGTGTCTAAGTGTGTGTGTGTGTGTTTGCGTCTCTCACAGTGCAGTTGGCAACAGGCAGGAAGTGAGACCTGGGGTTTGTGGTCGGCCTGGTTCACGGCCGTTCGTGCTCTGTCACTGTGAGCTCCCACCACAAGCTCACCAGTTACATGCACTTAAAGCACTGTCAATAACACCCCCTGTCACCTTACAGGAAGTGCTGTATCTTGCCTTCAGCAGGCATTGCAGAAGTCTTGAACTTGAAATGGTTGAACACAAGGTTGAAATGCTATAGTACTGTAGTAGTCTGGTGTTACAGTAGGTAAGAGGGACAAACACAGTCTTGCTGTAAGTATTCTGAAAGTTGCATCATCTTTCAGGGCTACAAATCGATAGCGTGAACTAAAGTTTCGGAAAGCTGAAGGTTCTACTCACAGTACTGTGCTGTTATCGGTTTCTGTGTGTGTGTGTGTGTGTGTGTGTGTGTGTGTGTGTGTGTGAGAGAGAGAGAGAGAGAGAGAGAGAGAGAGAGAGAGTGTTTGTTTATGACTATGTGTGTGTGTTTGTGTCTAGGTGTGTGTGTGTGTGTGTGTGATTTTGTCTAGGTGTGTGTGTGTGTGTGTGTGTGTTTGTGTCTAGGTGTGTGTGTGTGTGTGTCTGTATGTTTGTGTCTAGGTGTGTGTGTTTGTGTGTGTGTTTAGTTGTGTGTGTGTGTGTGTGTGCGTGTGTGCGTGTGTGTGTGTGTGTGTGTAGGTGTGTGTGTGTTTTAGGGCTAGGTAGCAGCAGTGAGCCGTGGCCCCGCTTCCGAGATGCGTCCCGGACTGAGGCCAAGGCTTCGCTCCTCTGGATGTCAGAGACGGGGGTCCGGGTCTGCGTGTGTGATAGGATTACGAGCCTGATAATAAGGGCTCTTTGTGTGATGGTGCATTCTCCCCAGACATGACCTCATCCCTGTCTTGGGCCTGCACGGGCACAGTGGCCGGCAGAAGGAGCAGCGGTCACAACAGACAGCCCTGCCAGCCTTGCCCAGATGGGCACCCAGATCTAATAGAGAACCATTTGGAGCTTTAAAGCCCGGACTTATTGGAGAAAAAGAACGAGTGGATGTCTAATCTCTCCAGACTCTCTCTCTCTCTTCATTTATCTCTCCTCCAGCTCTCTACGTTAACCTGGCAGGCTGTTTCTCTCTCTCTCTTCACTCTTTATCCCTCCTAGAAGCTATAGACGACTAGTAATCAGGAATCCATCTCCAACTGAGCACAGCGGCGCTGAACTTTCAGCCACCTCAAGTTTGACGCAAGCGGAGCCCATTGACTCTCTGTCTGCAGCCACACACACACAGAGCCAGCGTTTAGATTTAGTGGGACTTTCCAGAGAAATTGGATGTTGTCTAACATCTATCCTGTCCTAACTGGATTAGTGTGTGGGGTAGACGGAGGGGGGGGGGGCGGAGACTTGCCAGTGGCCACTGGCCTGGACTTCCTGTAAAAGTGTTTTATGGCCATTCTCCCCTCTCTGTGCCAGCCAATCGATAGGAGGATGGATTTTAATGACAGCCCGCCCCTTGCCCCCCGCCCCCCGCCCCCCCCCATCCTGGAGACCAGAGTTATGCCTCTACGACACACGGCTGATGAGGTCGGCAGAAAAAAAGAGGTGGTTTCTAGCCTGTGTTGGCTGCGGAGGCGTGACAGGCTGACAGGTACTGGCGGTGACTAATGGAGGCCGTTTCATTGGCTAATGAGACTGGCCAAGGGGTTGATTGTCCAATGGCAGAGCGGCTGAGGATATATGAAGGAGTTTGAAACCGGGCTGAAGGTCTCAGCGTCAGGTGAGGTGAGAGGTCATATATCGGTAAAGGCGAGTGAAAGGTACTAAAACATAGAGACCGCTACTGGTGTACATCATATTAAAGGATGACCAGCTGCTGTCTATTAGATTTAGTGTACGTTTCTCGTTTTTAGTATCATTTCTATTATTCTGTAACCGTGTTGCCAGATACAGATACACAACAGTAAGTGTTATTTTTTGCACATATTTTCCGCGCTGCTCTTCCACCACCAAGAGACTGAAACCCCACTCGAGAGAGAAGATTCATGAAATAACCTCATTATACTCGCAGAGCCAATCTGCACAATTAAAGAACTGAAGCAAGGGTGAGAAACGGGGAATTCACTACTGCTGCTGGGGGAGTCCTTGAATCTGACACTGAAGGTACGACAAAGAGTGCCCCCCCCCCCCCTCCCCCGCCCGCCCCCCTCCCCAAAAAAGAATCAGGCAGGATTAGTCTAGAAAAGTGACATGTTGGCTAAAAGCAAGAATAGGAGGTACAATTCAACACATGAGGTAATGGCCGCCATGGAAACCTTTGTGTGCCATTAAATCTACACTCTTTGTATTACTGTCATCTCCGCAAAAAAGAGAGGGGGTGGGAGAAAAGAGTGAGAGGTGGAGAGGTGAGTGTAATAGGAGAGGTAGAAAAATAGAGAAAGAGAGAGGGGAGGGGGTGACAGAGATAAAGGTGAAGAAATTACATAAAGACAGGTCGATAATAGGGAAAGAGCCTGCCTTTCACTGTTGGTTCTGCGCGGGGCCGGCCTGGGGGGCCCGGTCGGGGCCCTCTCCTTCCCCTCCCCCGTGGTGTCGGTCCTGGGGGGTCCCCAGTCGCCCCCGCCGGACGCTGGCTCCCTCGGCTCGGGGCCGGAGTCGGGGCCCTCGCTCTCCCTCGCTGACACGCGCACACCGGGAAAACACAGGAGAGGAAGGTGGTGCTGTGACTTTGCATCGTTTATTTACCAAGTTAAATTTTGTAAAGCAAACAAAGCATGCATTGTGAAACTACGCTACATTCAAGTGCATTAGATCATGCACTTATATGTATGAAAACATGCATTTAACCTAATACCTCTCCAGCTTCTGAGCTCGAAATGGAAACTAATGAAAAGCTAATAATCCTCCATAAATATACCTGTCATCTTAGCTTCGCCCTGAACAGTGCTAATACAGAACACGACCACAGCGGGCAATGGCGCGGGAGGAGGAGGCAATAGTCATTTTCCATTCAAAACAGCAGCGGTAATTGACGTTTTTTCACCCAAACCACCCCACAGAGGATGTAAATCAGGTATAATGTCAGCCGGTGAATGACTCCATTCATTTCCCCTCGGGAGAGCAGGCGCTCCAGAGCCCTGCCCGGGTGGATGATTTAATAATAAAATGACAGGCATCGCATGCAGCAATTTCCTTACAATAATAACCTGTTCATGTTTTGGTTATATCCACTCCTCTCTCTGTCCCCTTCCCCTCGCATAATGTGAGCCTACAGTGTCCACGTCTCTCTCTCCCTCTCCCTTCATATCTTTCAATACATTTCAGTGTGACTCGCCTGACACACTCATCCTACAGAAACCCTCTAAGCCCCCTCCTTCCTTACCCTCTGTGGGTCGCGCTTGCGGTGGCAGAGCGGTCAGGGACCCGGCTCTGAGGAGGCGTGCCCTCCCCCCCGCCGCCCCTCTCCTCAGGTCCGGGGCATCAGGGGGGGGTTTGGGGAGAGTTCTGGGGCCGCCGCCCGGCTCCTCGTCATCCTGGCCCACCGGCCACCTGGGCTTCTGCAAACGCCCAAACAGGTAAACGAAGTCCCGCAAAAACAATGCCGCCATCATCGACGGGCACAGGCCGCAAACATCATTGTGTGTGTGTGTGTGTGTGTGTGTGAGAGTACAGTATGTAAAATATCACCTAGGTCTATAACTGTAGTATACAGTACTGTACAGTACGTGAGAAATGTAGACAGTTTGTAGGAAAGAAAGTGGTTTTCAAACGTACATGATCTAGAGGAGAGAGGCGGATTCCGGAACCTGGCCTGGAGTCTGGCGCTTCAAAGTTCCGAGCGTAGAGGCTGAAGGGGATGAGGGGGGGCGGGGCTTATTAAATACGTAGGCTGTACTAGGACATGACACGCATCAGTTACCTCACACCACAGCTTGTAACGTGGTAAAGACAAGAAAAGATGGGGCCCCAACCTGAACGTGGACGAAGGCCGGCCCACGCGGCCAGAGCTCTCCCCGAACAGCTGCCTGTGGCCGTCCCTGGGGGTGAAGGGTCGCTGGGCGGGCAGGGTCCGGAGCGACTGTCTGGCCTCGCTGACGATCTCCGCGCTGGTCTTCCTCTGGCCGCCGAGGGCCAGGGCGAAGAGGTCGGGCTTGTCGTCGCGCTTCCGTTCCAACGACGCCATCTTGAGAAGGTCGGCGGTCAAAGCCGGGTAAGACGCGAGGCGAAGGGGTTTGACTTCACAGCTGAGAGAGGTCCGTGGGCATCATTGAGGAGAATGAAAACATACAGAAGGCCTAGCTGGGGATAAAGAATTGGGAACATTACTGTGAACATTCAGCCAAGTCTAGATAATGTTGATATTATTTATATAATTTAGCCAAATGCATTAATTACAATATCAAAATCGAGAAGCTCAAGCAAGGTGTGCTCTATTTTGCTTCTGTCATTCTACTTTAGCATTGAAAAATACAAGTATTCATACAAATGTCTCAGACCATTTTCAATGCCAAACAGCAAATACGATGAAAACTGAAACAAAATTAAAACTGTGTGTGTGTGTGTGTGTGTGTGTGTGTGTGTGTGTGTGTGTGTGTGTGTGTGTGTGTGTGTGTGTGTGTGTGCGTGTGTGCCTGGGGGGGAGGTATATAATGCAACAGCCTCACTCGCTGAACTGCATAGACCTCTTGCATAGAGACCTCTATGGACGCCTTTCAACGTGAACGAGGAAACCTGCGCGTTCACGCTCAGTCACCATGGTAACCTAGCACAGCGGAAAAGCAGTCCCGCGGCTTTGACAACAAAGTAGAGAGACGAGAGTAAAACACTGCGAAACTGCCCCAACCAACGCCAACCGACAACATAACATAAAGTTGTCAGTTGTTGTTAGACTGTTGGAAGTTTAACATTCGGCTGCACACACTGGTCCTGAAGGTTGGGGGCTGTGTGCAGGCAGGCACACACGCAAAACTCAAGTCTGGACATTCATTAACCAGTTTCAGCCGTTAACAACTCTGCATACAGTGGTGAAAAAACGACACTAAGTTATGTTTAGAACTAACTAGCACTAATGGTGCATTCGTTTATAACTGGGAGGTGGCAAATTGCGACTTGCTACTAGGAATGATTAAATAAAACGCCGCATGAACTCGCACTTCCTCGTCGCAAATTCGGATATGTTTCTCAGCCCCCAGTTGCTCGAATGCACTAGATATAACTAGGTAACTGATATAATGGTATATAGCTCGAATGCACACAGGTCGGAGGTAGGTATTTTGCCACTTGCGACTTGCCACCTCCGACCACAAACGAACGCACCATAACTTCACTGAAAGAGGTGTAGCCAGCCTTCATTGAAAGAGATGGTAGCTAGCTGGCTAACCATTATCTAGTGAGCTATGTTACTAATATAGCGGTATGTTCTGAACACGGACTTACCACGTCGTGGCGATAAAGGCATGACTATTCATTCAGTGTCAAAAATATAAAATAAAATGTCCGTATGCAAAAGGTGTCGACACCTGGCTGCAAGTGATGCATGTCTGAGATAGCATAGCTTCATTAGCTATCTACAAGTTGCGACTGGAAGGATGACTCGGGCACGCGCCCGAGCCTCACTGGCACGCGCCCGAGCCTCACTGGCACGAGCTTATGATATGCACGAGCATCACCGGCATCAGTCTTCCCGGTGGGCCATGATAGGAACAGCGGCGCTCACTGCTCAGGCACACCAGTTTCAGGTGAAATCTCTCTGCTTGCCTTGGTAGTTTCCTGACAACTACACGTCACATTGGTAGCCTAAGGCTTACAGCTTATTCCCCTTATTTGTGGTAGTTGTATTTGCCTTATGTCTCGCCAAATAGGCTACTCAACCCCTGCAGCACAGCTATAGCCTACTTCATTTCAACCCATCCTATCCACACGCGGATATTACATTACGTTCCCTTTATTAAATTGCCAAGAACGGATAACAGTAATAAAACATAGCCCGGGTTTTTTGCTGAAACGGCACATAGTCTTTTTCAGTTGATCAGTCTTTAGTGCCCTAATTCCTGATAGACCGCTGGCCAAATGAAAAATCAGCATTAATGCGCCAGAGCCCCATGAATCACTCGCCTCTCTCTCCATTCTTACAGCACATAAAGCCGCTGCTGACACTTAAGCTCATAATTAAGCACTAAAACACAGGTGGCTTGACTGGAGACAGAAATGCTACACACACACACATACACACACACACACACACACGACAGAACACACACACGCACACACAGAACACACACACACACACACATACACACACACACGCACACACAGAACACACACACAGACACACAGTGTACACACACGCACACACACACACACACACAAAGGCACACACACAAAAGCACACACTCACTCACATAAACACAGTCACAGTTTACCATGGGTACAAACATTTTTTAATTAACATTTTGTTTATAGCCCTTTACTAGCATTCAAGGTTTATGCAGTGTAAATAACCCCAGCAGAGAACATACAGTAGTCTCCCCCTCTCATGAACTGGTACCTTTTGTTGTTCCCTTGTCTGTGTTGTCATGGTTAGGGTCAGGTGGCAACGGCCGTTGCTATAATGTCACCTCTCCCTTCTCCGTCACCTTAAAGGCACACATGGCGACTCTGTGCGACTCCAATGTAATTTTTTTCCCTACACCAGCGTAAGCTGATGACTATACCATGACATGTAGGTAGAGATGCGATTAGGACTATAGCATATACAGTATACACAGGCAATGATGACGGAATGTGGAACATGTACAGTATTGTAAGTTCTTTATTCATGTGTTAGAGTCACACAGTTACAGGAATTCAGAATAGTAGGCTATGTACCTCATCGTTGCGGCACAAGTTATACGTGAATAAATAAATCTCGGCGAAAACTGTCATGGCTGCCCTGGCGGGAAAATATTTGTCCGCCATTTTGTGGTCTGTGAAAGTGTGACGTTATTTAATATAAAAGAGGCACAAAATGGCCGCCGACTTACGTTGCCTTCACCCGTTTTTTGTTGAGTTTTGCAGTGTTACCTGGCTCCACTGCTTTCCTACCACATTCTTGCTCCTGGTTCACCATAAAAAAACAACTCCCAGTTGCCCACTGACACAGTTGTACTGAAAAAAAGACCTCCAGCTTCAGTTCATCTGTCCACATGATTTCACCGTAAAGTCTCCGCTCCCTGCAACGGCTTCATCTGAGGCAAAGCAAGCATGAATGTTGTGTACGCAAGCAAAGCGGGAATGTTGTGAATGCAAGCAAAATACACCGGTAGACATTTATCAATATTCGTGAAATGAACAAACTCGGGATGGAGTCATAATGTAGAAAGCAATTGGCACGGCACGATAAAGTCAACTCACGCTTCGCTCCAGGTCACTTTAACCCCTGAAGACGGTTCGACACCTTTGAACAGCAGCGGTCGGCTCAGCTCTGTCTGGATTTGCACATTCGTCCCCTCAGACCCCCCCACCACCACCCCCACCCCTACCCCACACCTTCTTTCGTTTTCTCCAAAGGGATATGTACATCTGAGCAATCCTGTATCTCCCTGGTTGGATTTAAATAGCCCTACATGCTTCAGTCTCTTGGATACAGCAAAGCCGATTGGTCGGGAGCGCTTACTGGGCACGCCCAATCAGAGGGCATCACCATGCTGCTCGCCAGCCAATGGGAGGAGTGGGATGGTCTCTGTGATTTCATTGTCACTAAGGGAGGGGGGGAAGCATACGGGCAGGACGGTTGGCACTGCCATGGTGAGCGTTGGAGGCTGCTACAGACAGACGGTAGGTCTGTGTTTCTCAGGAATGCCGTCAATGAGGGAGAGCAGGGAGAGAGAAATGAGACTACTTCCGCCAGTCACATGCACACACACTCCCACACACACACTCCTACATGTACGCACGCACGCACACACACACGCACACGTCACAGTTATTGACGCGTCACCGGAATGAATGGTTTGATTTGCGAGCACCGTCCTCCTTGAAGACGGCGCGTTGCCCTGGCAACCGGTACCACCTCTGACCAAGAGCAGTGTGTGTGTGTGTGTGTGTGTGTGTGTGTGTGTGCGAGCATGAGAGAGAAAGAGAGAGAGATCACGCTTACGTCTCTCTCCCTCCTCCATCACCGTTCCGACTCGGACGCCAGGACAACAGGGCTTAAACCCCCATCGCTCATATGTCCGTACAGTATCTAATTCTCTCGCTCTGATCCCTCCCCCAACCCCCTCTCTCTCTCTCGCTCTCTCCAAGCCTACAGTGTCTGTACTACACGTCCATCAATCTGCCTCAACCTCTTGCCCTCCCCGCCGAAGGTCCTCTCCTCACAGAGGCCATCTCAAAAGAACGGTCTGAATGATTCTGTATGTTACAGCCTGCATAGACCATGTGATTGATGGTGCAGCCGGGAACTGCTGATGCGGGTCTGCTTGACTGAAACACAGGGGCCTCCGATGTGCCTCTCCAGCAGTCTGACCACAAGGTTACTTAAGGACAGGAAGCAATTTCATTTTAGTTGCCGTCGCTGTTGATGACCCTGGTATGTCCATGGATTTCGGCCTGCAGCTACCGACTGCCATGCGGGCAAACTGCAAACTTTAAACAAAAAAGGTGCCTTTGGCATTTTTTCATGATCTCTTTTTTCTCTCCCTTCGCTTCTGTTTATCTCTGACTAACTTCCTCATGAGGCGGCTACCTCCTCAGAGAGGAAGATAAGAAAGCGCTTAGTCAGGGTAAAGTTGGCGCGTGTCAGCACGGGGCCCATGTTGTAACGCGCGAGAGATTTGTGGTGAGGAGAATTCTATGTCACGGGAGAAACCACAGCTTGCTAATGATGGACGCAGCTGCCTGCGCTACAACACAGAGGCTTACCGAGCTTTAGACACGCTGACGTTCTCTGCTAGCGTCTACGGAGAACAAAGGCTCGACGCAGTGCAAAGTTCTTTTGAGTTTGCAAATTCAAAAATGTGTCTTTTTGGGAGGGTGGCCTGATACAGAACAGAACACACACACACATACACATACACACACACACACTCACACACAGTACACACACACACACTCACACACAGTACACACACACACACACACACACACACACACTCACACACAGTACACACACACACAGTACACAAACACCTACAGACACACACACGCACACACACTCACATAAACACAGTCACAGTTTACCAGGGGTGCAAACCTTTTTTTAATTAACATTTTGTTTATAGCCCTCTGGTGATAATAACGAAAAAGACCATTTTACAAGAGCATTTGTCAGCGGAAGAACCACTTTTTGCTCGTTAAACCTTGGCTGCGTCAACTGTGTTGGGAGAGAGAGAGAGAGAGAGAGAGAGAGAGAGAGAGAATGTGAGGGCACAAGGTCCAATGTCTAATACTTACCATACACAGATTAGCAACTTACTTTGGTATTGTGAAGTGACTTCTTTCCACATTCATCTATTGAAGCAGATGGAAACCCTGTGCTACCTGTGGCAGTTTGGGACCAGGGGTAAATGGGTGTCACTGAAACACTACACAGACCAGACATTCAAACACTACACAGACCAGACATTCAAACACTACACAGACCAGACATTCAAACACTACACAGACCAGACATTCAAACACTACACAAACCAGACATTCAAATACTGTGCAGACTGTTGCCATCTTACATCTCATCTCTGTCTGTATGGAAAATTACCATCCCTCCCACATACACTCATATTACACACACAGTAGATAGGCTTCAGCACACGCACACGCACACGCACACACACACGCACACACACACACACACACACACACACACACACACACACACACACACACACTTCCTATCAGCCATCAATAGTTCAGATGAGCGCTATCAGTCTCAAATACTTGGTGAAATCATGCATGCACAAACACACACCCACGCGTGCACACACACACACACACACACACACACACACACACACACACACACACACACACACACACAGAGGCTGTTCCCTTTCTATCCCTTTGACTCCTATCAGCTGTGTCTCCTGTCAACCAACCGAGGCATGTCCATTTCATTTTGTATGCTAATCAGAAGAGTGACTATATCCTATCTTGATGGAACTGATGATTGTCTATAAATAGCCTAAGTGTGTGTGTGTGTGTGTGTGTGTGTGAGAGAGAGTGAGTGTGTGTGTGCTGTGTCTGTGTATGTGTGTGTGTGAGCATGTGTGTGTGTGTGTGTGCGCGTGAGTGAGCGTGTGTCTGCGTGTGTGTGTGTGTCTGCGTGATCGGCGTGCGTGTGTGTGTTTGTGCGTGTGCGTGCCTGTGTGCGCGTCGGTGCATTCTTCTCCGTTTCCTGTGTTCTTCCACTATGACAGCCCACACACTGTTTCTTTTTCACCAAGGCCCAATGTCAACGCGCTGCCTGAGTCACTCCCACACAATGCTGCTTGGCGTCCTCTCAACCTGCTAGTCTGACCAGGCAAACTGCTAGAGGGACCTGAGACAAACTCTCTCTGACGCACGCAGCGGCGCGCTCCAAAGATCATCTGGCTCCACAATGAAACACTCAACTCGCTACGGATCGAATGTTCTCCATGTTTGTTGTATTGTTCGGATAATTGTGTGGGCATGTGAGTCCACGAATTTGGTATTATTCAATCTGGATCACGTTAAACAACGGCCAATGTACTGTGGAGACCCTGTAGAAGGCTTAAACTGGGGGGTAATTACATGCTACTTTTAGTTTCTGCTTGCTTATTTGCCCCCTCAAAGAGACCACTGAACAAAACAAGAAGGAAAAGCTTGGATTAGCAAAATATATAAACAAAATATTTAACGTAATGCACTTGTAAACCCAGTGACTGGTCCAAGGAGAAAATAAAAGAGTTAAAAAGAGTTAAGAAGAGTGAGCCTGTACTCGACCAGGCCTGGGCCATGTCCTTCAGAAAACCCATAGACGTATAGAACGTGTTTGCTGTCCGTTTTGAGCCGTGTAGAATGAGTAGAATGCGGTTTTGCGATTATTCCGGAAAACCAACAGTGCTTGACGTGGCGTCGACGGATACAGGAAAACACGGCGGAGCAGTGTGACCGTAGACACGCACACACACACACACGCACCCACACACACACACACACACACACACACACACACACACACATACACACACACACACACACACACCACGCACAAGATAACCGGAGTAGGAGGACATGATGTCACTGTTCCTCAGTCGTTCTGTGTGTGTGCCACAAGGTCTTTTGAAGGTCATTGTGTGCGTGGGTGTGTGTGCGTGGGTGTGTGTGTGTGCGTGTGTGTGTGTGTGCGTGTGTGTGTGTGTTGGAGAATGACTCATGACTCAAACTCGC
>NC_140252.1:16541475-16546475 GCF_949987555.1 Borostomias antarcticus
ACACACACACACACACACACACACACACACACAGGCACGTCGTACATGCTGTACACACACCCTGGATTAAGCATGTCAGGCACAACAGTGTCAGGTGTCTTCCTGAGTGCTTGCTCTAAGCCCAGCTGTAAATAAAACAAAGATTGTGTAAGAGCCGGGGCTTCTGGGAGCTACGCTAGCACAGTGAGTTAGTGTAGTCTTTGTAGTCAAGCTGAGGGTACTGTAGTTAGCTAGTTATCGTGTCGTGTATGAGTCGTGTTGCGTTTGTTCCTGCATTGGGTTGGTCTGCAGACACGTAGCAAACCTTTAATATGACGATGCTAAAGAGGATGATGCTAAAGATGACGATGCTAAAAATGGTAATAAAGTGATAAACTGAAGATGCAAGATACAATATATACAAATATTTGTCATGATTTCAAAGCTATTTTAATTAATTTAATACTCATGAATACAGGGGGTATTCACAAACAATATTCTGTTCACGGCCAAAGACGAGGCGAAAAAAACGTGCGACGACAGGAAATGACGACACGGCGGACAGGAAGGAGTGTGTGGAGCTTTATTTACATGCGCACCATTTCTTATACAAACTAGATTACAATTCAAAATGGAATACACAGGAAAAATACCCACTAAACAACAAGTTTGAGAAGAAGTGAGATTACTACGGGGGTTAGGGTCATGGGGTCGAAGATGTGTCGTGGGGGGGGGGGGGCGGTGGCCTAACAAGGCTGGAGGGACTTCAGAGAAGAGCTTTTACCTTGGGGTGGGGGTTGGAGGGAGGGGGGGGAAGGGGTTAGTTTGGTGACTATGGTAGCTTAGTGGTACATCTCCTGCCCCCCCCCCCTCCCTCTACCTTCACTCCGACCATGGTGACAAGCCACCTGATGTCCCCCCCCCCTCCCTGGATGGAAGTGCTGTGAAAGCTCTAGAAGGTTCTAGGTCTGTCAGTCGCAGGCATCAGAAGTAGGCCTGAGAAGGTTCTAGCTGTCGTTCTATTGGTGCTGGGGTTAGGGCCTAGTCCCTGCTCTGTGCGGCGGAACCAGGGCCCTGTCCATAGTGGCTACGGAGACGAGGAACCTTCAGAGGAGACAGTTCCCCGTGTCAGCACCTGCATATGTACAATATAAACACTCAGATCTGTAACACACACGCATACAAAAACACATACACTTAGCTGTTTGGAAGGCTGGTGTGTGATGTGCTCTTTGTCACTCTGGTCACCCTGGTTCTAGAGGGGTGACGCTGTAACGTGTGTGTGTTCATGAGTGTGTGTGTGTGTGTGTGTGTGCACCTTTGGCCTACAACATCCGTGGAGGTGCAGGGAGCTGTTTGGGGAGTAGGGAGGGGGGTACGGGGTATGGGGGGTGGAGGTGGGGGTACATGCACTAAACCTTGTTGCTACAGTGGATCGTCAGACCAGGCCATGCACACACACTCCTCCGCCCCCCGCCCCCCCCCCTCCCCACCCCCATCGGGGTGAAACACACGTTTTTACACTATTTTACATGAGGGGGTACCAGAGATGCTACATCAATGGTGTTTCTGTTGTGTGTGTTTTTTTTTTTTTTAACGTTTTTTTTAAATTTTTATCCACCATTTTGAAAATCTGGTTCAAAGTCGCTGGTGTAGCCTAGCGTCCTCCAATCCCAACCCTGGCCCTCCCGGCAGGAAAATGGTGTTCGTTCGTTCAACTTTTTCCGAGGTATCACAACAACCGAGAGTCAAGTACTACATGAGTATAATAGGACATAGAGTGAGTATATATATATATATATGCATTTCACACAGTTCATAATGCATAAATACATCCATGCATACAGAGGTGTGCTGTATGCACCATGAGGGGTAGCCCGAGGATGACGTCACCCTCGTTGAGACAAAACCAATAAACAGGGAAAACAAGGAAAAAACTTCATGGTCGCGCACAAACACACACACACACACACACACATACTTGGGAGACACACAGAAGGAACCTGTAGGAGCGTGTCGAGCGTGTCCGTAAGGTGTGTCTGTGCGTGCGTGTGTCATGAGTCCCGTGAGGAGAAAGACTACCGCAGCAGCAACAACAACAACAACAACAACAACAAGGACACGGAACCCAGTGGAGAGCCTGGTTGTCGTTCCCCCGATCTGCTCTTCGTCCTCCTCCTCTTCCTCGCGACACTCAAAAAGTTCACAGGTTACAAGTTCACAACACAAGCATTACTTTTTTTATGCCAACAAATGTTCTTATGTAGTTACTATGGAGACGGGACCTGGTGTCATGTGGTCAGGGCGACCTCCCCCTTGCCCCTGAGTGACGGTACATAATGCATATAAAAACAAGCCCCACAAGCTCACCACAAAAAATTGCAGAGCTAAACGCATATCCCTGCCCTTATCTATGTGTGTGTGTGTGTGTGTGTGTGTTTGTGTTGGTTTTGGCTGCCAGCATCTCCTACTGTACGTACATGTTTCAAGTACTTTGGCAATTATACACAGATAGCTTATCGTTTTGCTCAAGAGAAACAAAATGGCCTCCAGAGAGGGGGAGGGGCCTAATGTACAAACCCCTCCCCTCTCCGCCTACAGGCTCCACCCCCCCACCCCCCCTCCGCCATGCTACGGCTGCGAGCTGCAGCTCCAGGCCCTGCAGCTAAATTAACACAGCTTGTTCTTGGGCTGGGACTCAACACTGTTAACATAGCACCCGTGATGGCGTGGAAATGTTCACAACGCTTGGACAGATTATTTTGTTTTGGCTACATAATATGCTGTGACCTTGACGGAACCCCGCCCCTAGCGACAGGAATGCCTAAGCCCCTCCCTTAGCTACAGGACAGCCTAAGCCCCTCCCCTTCTTGTACACTCCTACACGTCTCCACTGTACAAAGACCCACGACAGATTTCTGCTTCTCCTTGATTATTTTTCTTTCTTTCTTTTTTTTTTTTTTCTTCTTACAGTTAGATACACACAAAAGATCTCACTATAGTATTCGGCAAGGATAATTGTTTCGTTAACATTTTGTTTCAACAATATACGGTAAGTCATTTAAAATGTGGAACTAATCAAACTATTGAAAGATTAAAAACAAAATAACTGAAGTCAAGTCAGTGAGTTCATCTGCTCCCTAAGTGCTTTGGAGTCTTCTCACTGGGGGTGGGGTGGGGTGAGGTGTCTGTGTGTGTGTGTGTGTGTGTGTGTGTGTGTGTGGTGTGTGTGTGCGTGTGTGTGTGCGTGTGTGTGTGTGTGCGTGTGCATGTGTGTGTGTGCGTGTGTGTGTGCGTGTGTGTGTGGTCTCTGAGTGCAGATATTCTCTCTCCTTCTTTCACCATCATTTCATCAATACTTTGTACACACAGACATAATATACGGTGCCGCTAAAACAGTGATGATAATAAACACAGGAAGTATGAAACAAACATTGAACATTTAAAATCACTGAGTGAAAACAAGAGGGAAGATTTTCAACGTAATACACCCCAGAAAACCACTGTTATTAGATTTAACACCACATCACGTTTGTTTTTCTTATTCACTTTTGTCTTTTTTGCAACAGGAACAACTGCATTGTACACTACAACCAACCTTGCTTGCCATTAGTCCTTGAACATGAACAACCACCCCTGAACATCCTCATCCAATCAGCAATATCTCTCTGAAATCCATTGGTTTAGTCTGTGTTTTTTTTTCTCTCTCTCAAAGGAAGATTGCATAATTCTGAGATGAGTTCGTTGCGAGTTTGTTGTGACAGTTTCACACTGTTTATTTGTGTGTTCATTTGCTTGTTTTGCATGAGGCTGTGGGGGCCGAGGGGAGCCCGTGTCTGGGTGGAGTCTGCGTGGGTGCCGTGGGTCGGGCGGGGTCGGCCGGGGTCGGCCGGTAGGGCCCGGTGAAGGTAGAGGTTCTGTCGAGGAGGTTCTGTCTGTAAACGGTCTACGCCGGATCCCGCGGCCGTTGTGCTGATGGCAGGTTTGGCAAAAAAAAAAAAGAAACAACAAAAAAAGGACGTTTTGTGTGTGTGTGTTCGACCTCCTCTTGCGCTACAGTTCAGACCTGGGTGAGAAGGGCAAAGAGGGAGGAATTCGTCAGGAATCAGCAGGCGTGATAAAACTCATGAAAACACCATTACATAAATATGGACACGAGTCTATAGACACAGGCCATGGATACACATGGCTTCAGACAGCCGCAGCCAGACAGACAGAAAGACAAATATAGCAGACACACCCACACACACGCACACACACACCAACGCACCTGCTCCTCCCCTCCCCCCCTCGCCTCTCTCTCCGGTGCGTGCGGGGGGGTGGGGGCCTCAGCCCGGCACCCAGCTCTGGGAGCTGTGCTTGGCGCCGGGGAATCCGCCGACGCCGTTCATGTTGATGAGCGAGTCGAAGCTGATCTCCAGCCCGTCGGGGTCCATCAGCTCGCTGCGGATGATGGAGTCCATGTCGCACTCCAGGCCGCCCACGTTGAACATGTCCAGGTCCAGGTCGCTGGGGAAGCGGTCCTGGCCCAGGCACACGCCGCCGCCGCCGCCTCCCGTCGTCCCGTTCAGGAAGAGGGAGGAGTCTATCTGCATGGAGGACGAGCCGTTCCCGCCCAGCGGCGAGTGCAGCAGCTGCTGCTTGGCGGCGGCCAGGCCGTTGGCCTCGCTGTTGAGGCTCAGCCCGCCGCCGCCGCCGCCGGCTCCGCCCAGCACGCGCAGGGACCCCAGGCCGTGGTTGTTGTGGTGCAGGAGCGCCCCTTGCCCGCCGTGCCCGCCGCCGAACGACATCATCGGGTCGCTGCGGAGCATCAGGCCCCGCCGGGAGTTCTGGGAGACGATGGCAGCGGCGCTGGCCTGTGACATCAGAGGGTCCGACTGGGTCATCATGACGTCACTGTGGCTGTGTCCGTCGGCGGTCAGCAGGTCCTGCAGCGTTTGCGTGCCGAAGCGTGAGATGGAGGAGAAGGACGTCTGCTTGTTCTCCTGGATGGTCTGCATGGGGGCGGGGCGGAGGGAGAC
>NC_140252.1:16548975-16561475 GCF_949987555.1 Borostomias antarcticus
AATCCACCCAACCACACATATACATACATCCCCTCCACACAAACACACACACATGCATACACCCCCCAACACACACACACACACACACACACACACACAGATTCTCATATCAATGCACAAAGACAGAGGAGAGAGAAAAAGAGGGGGCGAGAGAGAGGGAGAAAGAGGTGGGGAGAGAGAGAGCGAGAAAGAGAGAAAGAGAGAGAGAACTTTTTACGCATTTCCTGGCCAGCTTCCTACACACAAGGACACAAGGGGTGACTGTCTCTGTGTAACGGGCCGCCTCGTCCTGCTAACAGGTTGGAGACAGAATGGGTCTGTTAGTCAGCTCCTCTGTGGGCTGAGTGGACCCGCTGCTCTCTCAGAATGATGCTGCTGTGTGGTGGTGAACTCTCCGTGCCGGCTGTGCACGCACTGTAACTACAGTAGGAACACACATTTCAGATATGGCTCTCCAGTCAAAGTCCAAAATGTTGTTTGTTCTGGCAACCAAAACTGGACTGGACGGGCACTGGACGTACCGTTCTGTATGGCACTGGATATCCGCCATATCTTTCTTTCTTTCTTTTTCTTTCTTTCTTTCTTTCTTTCTTTCTTTCTTTCTTTCTTTCTTTCTTTCTTTCTTTCTTTCTTTCTTTCTTTCTTTCTTTCTTTCTTTCTTTCTCTCCCTCCATTCTTCTCTTGCTCTCTCCCTCTCTTCCTTCCTCCCTACCTCCTTCCCTCCTCCTCTCCTCCTCTCTCCCTCCCCCTGGTCTGTTGTTTCTCAAACCCATGGTTGTGTCTGGGCCCTGGGAGACTCCCAGACCATCATATCTACAGGGCTCGGTCAGAAACCAAACAACCAACCAACCAACCACTCCTCTTTTTGCAATATTTCTCCCTCTCTCTCTCTCTCTCTCTCTCTCTCTCTCTCTCTCTCTCTCCCCCTCTCTCTCTACAGTATGTTTGTGGCATCCCAGTTCCCTTCGTCTATGGCCATGTGTTTGTTTGTTTAAATATAAGAAAAGAAATATGTTAAGTCATTTAACCGTAGTTGAACAGGGGACAGTGGTCAATATCAAAAAGACAGGCCCTGCTGGAGGCCAGCACATATACTGGATGTAGTACGCTATACACATGGCCTCGTTAATCCAGTATGGAAATATGAAAGTAATAGACACTCCAATCGCCACTTGCGCCCTTTATTTAAATATATAAAATAATAATTTAGTGTCTAATAGCCTATTTGCATGGTCGCATTTACATAAGGGAGCTTTGATCCATATTCGGATGCCTCATTACTTCTGTCATGTTATGCATGGTGTTGTTATGCAAAGGGTTGAACTTCACCACACAAAAGCCTGCCGGAGATACCAGGGAGAGCGAGAGCGTGTGTGTGCGTGTGTGTGTGTGTGTGTGTGTGTGTGTGTGAGATGACGTTCAGGGGACAGAGTGTGTATCCGGAGCTAGCATCTCCTGAGGCGTGACCTAACGCTGTTTTATTACCAGCCTTTCTGACAAACAGCATGGGAAAACACACACACACACATATACGGTACACACACACACACACACACACACACACACTCGTGTACGGACACACGCTAAGCGCTTCCAGCTGCTCTAACCATGTAAATAAAAGGAGCAGAAAGAATTGGAGAGAGATAGAGAGAGAGAGAGCGAGAGAGAGAGAGATGGAGAGATAGAGAGAGAGACACAGAGAGAAGGATGAATTGAATCTTTCTAAGGTTATGCTGCACTATAAGCATGGAGCTGCGAATTCCTGACACTTCATAAATTCACCCTCCCTCCCTCTCCCTCTCTCCCTCCCTCTCCCTCCCTCTCTCTCTCTCCCCCTCCCTCTCTCTCCCTCCCTCTCTCTCTCCCCCTCCCTCTCTCTCTGCCTCCCTCCCCCTCCCTCTCTCTCTCTCTCTCTCCCT
This sequence comes from Borostomias antarcticus, assembly GCF_949987555.1. NCBI lineage: Eukaryota > Metazoa > Chordata > Actinopteri > Stomiiformes > Stomiidae > Borostomias > Borostomias antarcticus. Next base: position 16,550,895 of record NC_140252.1, read on the forward strand.
CTCTCTCTCCCCCCCCCCCCCCCCCCCTCTTTCTCTCTCCCCCTCCCTCTCTCTCTCCGTCGACGGGGACTCGTTTGGTGGTTCCTGTCCTCCTCTCCCTCCCGTTTCCCTGCCAGCGCTCATATCCCTCAAATGTCAGGTGGCGTTCCCTCAGTGGGGGGGCGGAGGCATGTGACACTGGGGACACGGCTGGCAAATACGCTGTGAGAGGGAGGGAGGGAGGGAGAGAGAGACGGAGAGAGAGAGAGAGAGAGAGAGAGAGAGAGAGAGAGAGAGTGTGTGTGTGCTTGTAGGATGAGGGAGAGAGATGAGGTGAGAGAGACGTGTGTTTTTAAAAAAGGGGGGAAAAAAGAGGTGGGTGTATAAAATGGTGTATTAGATTAGTGTGTGTGTGTGTGTGTGTGTGTGTGTGTGTATGTGTGTGTGTGTGTATTTACTACCACTTGCTCCTCTGGGTTGGTCCTGAAGCTCCATTAAGAAAAACAGCTCGCTGAGACGAGACAGCAGCCCTGATTCATAACTCCTACTCTCGGGCCAGCAGCTCCGACACACACACACACACACACACACACACACACACACACACACACACGCACGTACTGTATATGCACAAACACACACGCACAAACAGACACACACATACTGTACACACACGCACAAATGCAGACAAACACAAGCACACACACGCATGCACAAACACAAGCACACACACACACAAACATGGACGCACGGACATACAAACGCAAGCGCGCGCACACACACAAGCACACACACGCATGCACAAAAACAAACACACACACACACACACACACACACACACACACACGTCTTCACCCTCCTCCTTCCAGGGATAATAGTTCTCCCTCTCCTTCATGACCGGCCTGTAGCTAATGTGGAACTGACAGATTCTGGAACTCCACTCTTCTCTCCTGTCTCCTCCTCTCTCCTGTCTCCTCCTCTCCTCCTCTCTCCTCTCCTCTACTCTCTCCTCTACTCTCTCCTCCTCTCTCCTCTCCTCTCTCCTCTCTCCTCTACTCTCTCCTCCTCTCTCCTCTCTCTTACTCTCTCCTCCTCTCTCCTCTCCTCTCTCCTCCTCTCCTCTCCTCTCCTCTACTCTCTCCTCCTCTCTCCTTTCCTCTCCTCTTCACTCCTCTCTCATGTCTTCTCTCCTCCTCTCTTCTCTCCTCCTCTGTTTCTCTCTCCATGTCAGCCATGCCCCGTCCACCTCGCTCTCCCTACGCCCTTCTACCTCTCTGCCTTTAACGAGCACACCAGCTGTGTGTGTATGTGTGTGCATGTGTGTCTGTGTGCGTGTGCATGTGCGTACATGTGTGTGGGTGTGTGCGTGTGTGTGCGCATGTGTGTGTGTGTGCGTGCATGTGTGTGCGTGCATGTGTGTGTGTGTGTGTGTGTGTGTGGACACACCAGCTGCAGCCAGAGCTCTGGAGCACAGAGACCTTTTTGTCCGTCAGCAACATGTGGGAACAATTCATCACTGTCATCAACCATGCTAGGAATCTCTCTCTCTCCCTCTCCCTCTCTCTCTCTCTCCCTCTCTCTCTCTCTCTCTGCCCTCCTTTTTATCAGGGATAGGTGGGTGATTGTATAATGTGGGAGTTTACCTTGTATAATAATAAAATAAGGATTCCACAGATTCCTTCCTGTCGCAGAAATAGCCTGCCGCTCTGACACCAACCACAACCCCAAGCCCTCCCTCCCTCTTTCTCTCTCTCCTTCCCTCCCTCCCTCCCTCCCTCCCTCCCTCCCTCCCTCCCTCACACAAACACACTGCTTAGAGAACTGACACCACACACCTCTTTCACAACCGCTGGCACACTGACACACTGGCCCCCGAGCAGCTCGGAACGCAAGCAGCTAGATAGTAATACTCCACGCTCAGATATTAGTGTAGTATGGTTTAATGTGATCTGTTATAGTATAGTATAATATAATAGTATAGTATAGTATAGTATAGTATAGTATAGTATAGTATAGTATAGTATAGTACAGTACAGTATAGTGCCATCATACCTGCCTCTTTTGTACTCCATCTCAGGGTGGATCGTACCGTTTTCAGTGGAGTGTGTTCGATCGTTTATCGGTTTATTTGTTATGCAAAACCTACTGGACCAATTTTCATGAAACCTGGCGGAGGGGGGTAGCATGGGCCAACTTAGAACCCAGTACATTTTGAGGACCCGTGATTTCAAACAAAACTTTGAGCGAAGCAAGCTCCCTGTGTGGGTGCGCTAGAGACACAGGGTTCGGGCTGGGTGTGCGCGGGGGAGTGCACGGAACCGACCCCTGTTGAGCTGCCCCAACACGGCCACCCATTCACCTCCATTCATTTTTTGGACTTGTTCCTCGCCATTCATTGTCAATGGGGAGGGTTGAAACAGCCATATCTTGACGTGGGAAGGTCACAGAGGGGGGTTTGGACTGGAGGGTGCGGGGGGAGAGCCCGGAGTGCACCGAACCGCCCCCGCTGGCTACGACCCAAAGAGGGGGGGTGCCAGAGAGACGTCCACAAACGGCCGCCCATTCACCTCCATTCATTTGGGTCTTGTTTCGTCATGGCGAAGATGAACTGCTTTAAATTAGCTAGTTATGCTTGTAGCTAGTTATATTACTGCAGTCGGTCTCGTCATACCTAGCTAGCTAGCTAGCTGAGATACGCCAGAGAGCAGACCCGAAGAGCACCCGTTCAGCTGACCTGCGCTGTGTCAAAACCAGCTGCTCAAACCGCAAGTAAGGCACCACTTTTGACATTACTAATGTCGCTGTACATGCTGACGACATGCATTCATGGGCAGAAGTATGCGCTCACCAAGCGTCCTTTCTAGTTTTTATTTGTAATTAGCTTATTCTTATCATATTTCTAATTATTGTGCCATTTATTTTCATGGCTAATATATAATATAATATATTTATGTTTTTTTTTTTACTAGCGAGTGTGTTTTTTTACGCGGACCCCGGAAGACTAGCCGGTGGCTCTCATTCTGAAGGCCCGTCTTCCGCTCTCCCTCCACGGCCCCGGCTCTGTCCCAGCGGGCAGAGGAACTGTCACATGACCGGCCGTAGGGGGCAGCACTGTCCTGCCCCTGGGAAGACCTGCCCTGCCAGGGGGTTGCGCACCCCCAGAAATACACGCTTCACGCTTATAGACACACACGTACGCACGCACACACACACACACACACACACACACACACACACACACACACACACACACACACACACACACACACACACACACATATTCCAAGGCATACATGCAAACTAGACTGACACATGCATACATACAGAAACACACACACATGTACACACCACACAGCAATGCACACACACACACACACACACCACACAGCAATGCACACACACACACACACACACGTACTGTACACACATACACACATAGAAACGCACACACATTCACGCACAAACACACACAGTGCAAGCTCTTCACACCCAGAGGGTCACAGTGTCATGAGTGCGGGAGGCTGGACCAGGGCCAAAGGTCAGAGTGTGCTGAGGTCCTTAGTCCGCTCGCCTTACACCATAGCTCCGCCCACAATCGCTCCAGGCACTTCTGATTGGACGTCTCCGATGAACTGAGCCTCACACCTCTAGGCTTTGTCTCCCATCGTTACACAAGAGTGTGTGTGTGTGTGTGTGTGTGTGTGTGCTTGTCCAAACACAGACAAGAGTACCTGACCTAAAGCAGACCTAATCTAACTCTAATGTCAACAGTAGGCTGTGTTGGGGCAAACAGGCGTTACGTAACGATGCAGTCATGGGTAGTACATCTCTGGGGAGGGGCTGCCGCCCCGGGGATTCCCAACACAACCAGGAACTGATTACTGGGAAACTGATAAAACCTTACCTGGAAACAGGTTAAACTGTCTGTGTGTGTGTATGTGTGTGTGTGTGTGTGTGTGTGTGTGTGTGTGTGTAGAGGAGAAAGTTGTGTCTTAGAGTTTAGGGATACAGAGAAATGCCAGACGGAAAGAAAGAAAGAGAGAGTGGAGAGGAAGAGAAGAGGGAGAGAGAAAGAGAAAAGACAAAGAGAGAAAGAGAAAAAGAAAGAAAGAGATCTTTGGCAAACATGAGGTGTTTTAAACACACACAGACACACACGCGCACACACACACGCACACACACACACACACACACACACACACACAGGCTAGGGGCTAACACCGTGCAGAGCAGAGAGGACAGCTATTTATACTGTGACCATCCACACACACACACACACACACAGCGTACGCGCGCGCTCGCCCGATTCCAGCAGCCCTGAGTTCTGGAGAGCAGAAAGAACATTCCATTCCATTCAATCAAATGTGCTCTTTCCGGCCAGGGCTGGGCGTCTCTCTCAGCATGCGCGCGTGTGTGTGCATGTGTGTGTGCGTGCGTGCGTGCGCAAACCTGATGGAGGGATGGAGTCAGTGAAGTGGTGGAGGTCAGGCTAGGGAAAGCAGTTACACTCCTCTATCCTCCTCCCACTCCCTCCCCTCTCTTTCTCGCTCCCTCTGTCTTTTTATAATATAAGTTAGATACTGTAAAAGAGGGCTCGGATTAAATGTTTGTATTATGACACACCTTCAAAACCCTTCAGTGACCTCACGCGTCAAATGCGCCGGGAAGACTCATAAATGTTCAAGGAACTCAGGAACTCCACCCCTACCCCCCCCCCCCCCACACACACACACAGACCCCTTTCTCCCTCAATCATTTACACGACTCCAGTTACAGAATGCATGCTCCTTCCATTAAGGAGGCCTGGCTACTATCTGTCTCTCTCTCTCTCTCTCTCTCTCTCTCTCTCTCACACACACACACACACACACACACACACACACACACACACACACACACACACACACACACACACACACACACACACACACACACACACACACACACGCCTGTTGTGTAAGGCCACATGCTCAAAGAGTTCTTTGTTTACTCTACAATTTCCTCCAATCAGGGCCGTCCTGTTGGGGGGTGTTGTCCCGACCATCCCACCCGATCGAGCCAATGGTTGAGTGTGTGTGTGTGTGGGGGGGGGTGGGTGGGCGGGGCGTTGTCTGGCGTGACGGTGACCACCTTCAGTGGGTTGGTGTGTTTTCACGTCTCATGTCAGGCAACACGTGGTTTCAACACACACACACACACACACACACATCACATAAGCGTGTACTGACTGACAACATGCACATCATAAACAAACAAACAGGCAGGCATGCAACACAAACACAAACGCACACACACACAAACGCACACACACACACACTCACACTCACACACTCACACACATCTGACTCATCTTAGCCCGTCTACTGCGGCCTGACACTCGGCGTTCGGCATCGCGGACCATCGGTGAAGTTATAGGGAGTCTGTGAGTCTGGAACGGAACAGCCTGTACGGCGCTCGTCCCGTGGCGTGCGTACGTGCGTTGGAGTCACGGTCCGAGACTGTCCGTCTTCCTGCCGACAGACGCTACCGGGCGCTACGGGACAGCCCCGATCGGAACGCTCGCCAGCATTCCAGCACAGAACGTCCTGAAGCCATGGCCCGGACACTCCCGCCAAGAAAACACACACACGCGCCAGATCATCTCAACAGAGGGAGGGAGAGGGAGAGGGAGAGAGAGGGAGAGGGAGAGAGAGGGAGAGAGAGAGAGAGGGAGAGAGAGAGAGAGAGAGAGAGAGATGCGAGGGGGAGGGAGGGAGACAGGCATGCCAAAAACAAACATTCGGATCAGGGGAAAAAGCACAACAAAGATGTGTCTTGTGTCTCTGTGGCCACTTCTCTCTCTCTGACTGAACCTCTCTCTCTCTGACTGAACCTCTCTCTCTCTCTGACTGAACCTCTCTCTCTCTGACTGAACCTCTCTCTCTCTGACTGAACCTCTCTCTCTCTCTGACTGAACCTCTCTCTCTCTGACTGAACCTCTCTCTCTCTGACTGAACCTCTCTCTTTCTCTGACTGAACCTCTCTCTCTCTGACTGAACCTCTCTCTCTCTGACTGAACCTCTCTCTTTCTCTGACTGAACCTCTCTCTCTCTGACTGAACCTCTCTCTCTGACTGAACCTCTCTCTCTCTCTGACTGAACCTCTCTCTCTCTCTGACTGAACCTCTCTCTCTCTCTGACTGAACCTCTCTCTCTCTCTGACTGAACCTCTCTCTCTCTCTGACTGAACCTCTCTCTCTCTCTGACTGAACCTCTCTCTCTCTCTGATTGAACCTCTCTCTCTCTCTGATTGAACCTCTCTCTCTCTCTGACTGAACCTCTCTCTCTCTGACTGAACCTCTCTCTCTCTCTGACTGAACCTCTCTCTGACTGAACCTCTCTCTCTCTGACTGAACCTCTCTCTCTCTGACAACCTCTCTCTCTCTCTCTGACTGAACCTCTCTCTCTCTCTGACTGAACCTCTCTCTCTCTGACTGAACCTCTCTCTCTCTGACTGAACCTCTCTCTCTCTGACAACCTCTCTCTCTCTCTCTGACTGAACCTCTCTCTCTCTGACTGAACCTCTCTCTCTCTGACTGAACCTCTCTCTCTCTGACTGAACCTCTCTCTCTCTGACTGAACCTCTCTCTCTGACTGAACCTCTCTCTCTCTCTGACTGAACCTCTCTCTCTCTCTGACTGAACCTCTCTCTCTCTCTCTGACTGAACCTCTCTCTCTCTGACTGAACCTCTCTCTCTCTGACTGAACCTCTCTCTCTCTCTCTGACTGAACCTCTCTCTCTCTCTGACTGAACCTCTCTCTCTCTCTCTCTGACTGAACCTCTCTCTCTCTCTCTCTGACTGAACCTCTCTCTCTCTCGCCCCGGTTTCCATGACTCGTGGTAGGAACTGCAGTCTTACCACAGGAAGATGCTCTGTCATTCAGGTTTTGTAAGAAACCCCTTATGTTTTGAACTCCATAGGGGGAGGCAGAAAAAAATTGGGAAAACTACAACACCCATTACCTTTTAACTCTTCAAAGGGACAACACCACAGTGTGTACGTGTCGAACGGCTGAGGGGGGTTTGTAGTTCAACTCCTCGGGCGGTAGGTTTAGCGTCCACGCCGGCGCCGTCAACTGAGCGCCACAACGTTAGCCAGCGGACGCTTTGCAGCTTGTCCTTTTTAAGAACCCCCGTCTATTTCAACCCTCCCCCCCACCACCACCACCACCACCGCCGCGGTCTATAAATAACGCTGCTCCACCGGAGTGCGAGGTAAAGCCGGTCACGATGCGAGGTCATGTGACCGGGCCCGGGCGTACGAGGGGGGCGGAGGGGCGGGGCAGGTTCACACGGGGAGCGCTTGGGGGGAGAGAACACTCTGGAAAACCAAGTGGACTCGCAGATACAAAGAAGCCCGGGGAGAAGTTGTACACTGAAGGCGTGCTGTAGGAGTAGCGAACGTACACACGCGCGCGCACACACACACGCACGTGCGCACGCACACACACGTGCGTACAACATGGGTACACGACGCGTGAAGGGGCTTTTCCACATGAATGAGTGATTAATGAGACCTGAGGAGAGTGTGTGTGCGTGTGTGTGTGTGTGTCCATATGTGTGTATGCATGTGTGTGTGTGGTGTGTGTGCGTGTGTGTGTGTGTGGTGTGTGAGCTCTGTGGATTCAGAGTGCCTGTGATGCATACATGATTGATTTACAGTCCCAGACAATGGAAGAGGTAGAGAGAGGTAAGGAGAGAGAGAGAGAGAGAGAGAGGAGGAGGGAGGCAAGGAGAGAGAGAGAGGTGGAGGAGGTAAAGAGAGAGAGGGAGGTAAGGACAGAGAGAGGGGGGGAGGTAAGGAGAGAGAGAGGGGGGGAGGTAAGGAGAGAGAGAGGTGGAGCGAGGTAAGGAGAGGAGGAGGGGTTATGGAGGGGGGAGCAGGGAAATCTAACCATACCTATCGGCAAAGTGAGAAGAAGAGAGAGAGAGAGAGAGAGAGAGAGAGAGAAAGAGGTGTGGAGCTGTAGAGAGAGAGCTGCTTGGACAGGACATGAAGAGACGGGGACGGGGGGGGGGGGGGTCAGGTCGGGGTAAGGCAGAGGGGAGGGTGTGTGTGTTGAGTCAGGTCAGGGGAGAGTGTGTGTGTTTGGAGAGAGGAAGGGATGGAGGGAGAAAGAGAGAGAGAGAGAGAGAGAGAGAGAGAAGAGGGGGGGGGGGGGGGGGTATGTTTAGCCCGGACAAGGGGTTAGGTAAGGTTTACTACCCTACACAGCTCTGCCCTGACTGCGGCCTGAGGGGTGTGTGTGTGTGTGTGTGGTGTGTGTGTGTGTGTATGTGTGTGTGTTTACTGTGTTCCCTTTCTGCAGATCGCGGCCCCTCCCCTCCCCGTGCCCCCCCCCGTAATCCTTCTGATTTCCCAACTGCTTCCCGATAATGCCACCCCCCCCCCCCACCCCAGGGGTCTGAACACACGCAGTACTCTGCCCTCCTCTCACCTCCACTCTCGCTCATTTCAGCACGTCGTCTTTACCGCGTGTCACTCTCCTCATATGGTCCCTGCTTGATTTATCTGTGGGTGGGTGTGTGTGCAGCAGAGAGAGCGAGAGTGTGTGTGTGTGTGTGGGGGGGGGGGTGAAAAGTGTGTGCGGGGGGGGGGGGGGGGGGGGGGCAAGAGTGTGTGTGTGTGTGTGGGGGGGTGAAAGTGTGTGCGGGGGGGGGGGGGGGGGGGGGGGGGGGGGGGGGGGGGGGGGGCAAGAGTGTGTGTGTGTGTGGGGGGCGGGGGGGGTGAGTGTGTGTGTGTGTGTGTGTGTGTCTGTGACACTTGAGCCGCTTAGTGTCAGAGTTTCCACAACACACACACACACACACTCTCCCAGCCACCGGAGGTCTTCCTTCAGGTCGCGGTCGGGGGGTCAGACCCGGGGTCAAAAGGGAGCTGAGTCGGGTCAGGGCTGGGTTAAGACCCGCCCCTCTTTCAGCCGTGCTAGATGCTGTTGAGAGGCGGGGCCTTTGGCGCTGAGTTCAATGGCCTGTCAGATCTCTACTGTTAAGTGCTGAGACCAGCCAATAGAACTGGTTCTGGTGCGGCTGGTTCATAATACTTGTTTCTCGCGTGGACGCCATTGGCCGAAGGCATGGACTTTGACGTGACATGCAATGTAGCGTGTTTGGTCGGGAGGCGTGCGGTGTGTGTTTTGGGGCTCCATTGTGCTGTAGTGTGTGTGTGTGTGTGTTTGGCTGGAGGGGTTGTAGTGTGTGTGTGTGTGTGTGTGTGTGTGTTTGGCTGGGAGAGATGTAGAGTGTGTTTTGGACTCCATCGAGCTGTAGTGTGTGTGTGTGTGTGTGGGTGTGTGTGTTTGGCTGGAAGGGTGTAGCGTGTGTGTTTGTGTGTTTGGCTGGGAGGGTGTGTAGTGTGTGTGTGTGTGTGTGTGTGTGTGTGTGTGTGTGTGTGTGTGTGTGTGTTTGGCTGGGAGGGGATGTAGTGTGTGTTTTGGGGCTGTAGCATGGCCTATACCCACATCTGGGACTGATTAGTGCAGGGGCCCTGGCTGTACTCGTGGGGCTGTACACACACACACACACACACACACACACACAGACACGCGCACACACAAACACACACACACACACACACACACAAACACACACACACACACAAACACACACACACAGTTCTCACAGGCTAATACTCCACAGGTCTCCCAGACTGGCTAAAAACAGCTTTGTTTGTAACCAAATGCAATTATTGTAAGTCACTTTGGTTAAAAGCATCAGCTAAATGACTGTAATGTAATGTAAGGTAATGTAATGTAAGGTAGTACTACTACACACGCACACACACACTCTTACATGTGTGCACACTTACACATCAGCCACAGTTCAAATACAGATATTTTCTCATGTACTGTAAGGAAACGACTGCAGACCACAGATCCTCTGTCTCACCAACACAGAGAGGACACAAAGAGGAGAGAGAGAGAGAGAGAGAGAGAGAGAGAGAGAGAGAGAGAGAGAGAGAGAGAGAAGAGAGAGGGGAGAGAGAGTAGAGGAGAGAGTGAGAAGAGGAGAGAAGAGAAAGAGAGTTGACAAGAGAGGAGAGAGAGAGAGAGAGGAGAGTGTTGTGAAGAGATGAGGGAGAGAGCGGAGGAAGAGGAGAGAAGAGAGAGAAGAGAGAGAGGAGAGAGAGTTGAGAAGAGAGGAGAGAGTTGAGAAGAGAGGAGAGAGTTGAGAAGAGAGGAGAGAGAGAAGAGAGAGAGGAGGAAGAGGAGAGAGGCGGAGGAGAGAGGAGAGAGAGAGGAGAGAGAGAGAGGAGGAAGAGTAGAGAGGAGGGAGGGAGGCGGAGGAGAGAGAAGAGTGTCTCCAGCTGCACCACTCTAACCCAGACTGCTCAGAACATCTCAGACAAGAGCTCTGCAGTCCAGCTCAACACATTGACTCCATGCTAGTCTCAATGCTTCTGTTCCATCTCCAACTAAGGTCCCCAGCATGTCTGACCTGACCCATGTGAGACCTCTGGACAGATGCACTCTAGTCTGGTTTAGCGCATGTGTGTGTGTACGATATGTGTGTTTGTGTTTTAGCGTGTGTGTCCATCTATTTTTGTGTGTGTGTGTTTGCGCG
>NC_140252.1:16562713-16580213 GCF_949987555.1 Borostomias antarcticus
ACACACACACACACAGACACACACACACACACACACACACACACACACACACACACTGAGCTATTTTAGGCGACGTGATTTATAAGACAGACATTAAGCCATAATCTTTGGTGGAGCTAAACAAGTTGATTCCAGCAGAAACGTGTACAGTACACACACACACACACACACACACACACACACACACACACACACACCTCTAGTCACAGTTCCAATACGGAGAGACCACACACTTAATCTAACGTAATCTCGGTGATCTGATGTCATCAATCTGGAATAATCTGGAGTGAGTGTGTGTGTGTGTGGGGGGGGGGGGCGCACACCTCTACCAGCATGACCTACATGAATCACATCAGTGTGTGTGTGTGTGTGTGTGCCTGATAGCACACATCAGATAACATTTCACTGTGACCCTATCCTGCTGTCAGAGGGACATAAAAAGAAAGAGATAAAAGAGATAAAGAAAGAGATAAAGAAAGAGAGAGAGAGAGAGAGAGAGAGAGAGAGAGAGAGAGAGAGAGAGAAAGAGAGAAGGAGAAACCTTTTTTTCTGAGAAAGATACTTCTCTCTCTGACTTGACGCTGCACAAAGAATGTCATCTTTCATTAATCTCTCCCTCCCCCTTTCTATTGCTCTCTCTCTCTCTCTCTCTCTCTCTCGCTCTCTCTCTCTCTCTCTTTCTCTGACACAGAAAGCTTGCTTTATTGTAGTCAATTAAATCTAATCAGGAACAATTGAGCCCTCCCTCCGTCCTCGTCATGGTCCAGCCACGGCGTGTGTGCGTGTGTGTGTGTGTGTGTTTGTGTGTTTGTGTGTGTGTGTCGGCCGCGTGGACAGACGTAATCGAAAGAGACAGGCTGGGAAGATAACAAATTAAATTTAAAAACCCAGGGTCAGTGCAGGAGGGGGGGGGGGTCGAGAGAGATTCAAAAATGAAAACTTAATTCACTTGCTGACGGACGACAGAGCACGGACGATGGAGACGATTATGGGGGGTTGAGGGGGAGAGGAGGGGTTGTTGGCTTTTAGAAGCCCCCACTATAATGTAACTGCCACCACACACACACACACACACACACACACACACACACACACACACACACACACACACACACTAGTCAACCCCCCCTCCTAAACCCCCTTTTAACCCCTGCCCCCAACCCCCCTCAGTGGTGTGTGTGATTAATCAAATATGAAGATGTGTCTGCCTGGGGGAGGAGAGGAGGAGAGGAGAAGGGGAGGAGAGGAGGAGAGAAGAGGAGGAGGAGAGGAGAGGGGGAGAGGAGAGGGGGAGGAGAGGAGGAGAGGGTTATCAGAAAAGGGGCCCACTTCAGCAATGTGGTTATCAGAGAAGCCGAGCAGCCAGGCATTTGGGTAGGTATGTGCAGTTACAGTGTGTGTGTGTGTGTGTGTGTGTGTGTGTGTGTGAGAGAGAGGGGGGAGGGTAGCTCCGTTTAGAGGGTCATGTTATCTGCTGTCATCCACACTAGGAGTCGTCCCCAGTCCTTGTACCCTCCTGTTGCCATGGCGACAGCCCCCCCCCCCCCCCCACCGCTGACACACACACACACACTCTGGTCAGAGTGTACCAGGCGCAGCGGCGACCTCACCGTCGCGTGACTCCTGCACATCACACTGAGGAGCGTTCCATCACCACTGAACACAGGGTGTGTGTGTGTGTGTGTGTGTGTGTGTGTGTGTGTGTATGTGTGTGTGTGTGTGTGTGTGTGTGTGTGCGCGCGCAGGGGGGGTTCAGTAAATGACACATTATTCAGCCCATCTCCATGGCGCCACAGACACTGAGTCACACGGCAGATGGAGGGATGAAAAGATAGAGGGAGAGAGAGAGAGAAGTGGAGAAGAAGAAAGCATCTGGGAGCAAGAGAGATGGAGAGAGAGATGGAGGGAAAGTCTGGGAGAGAGATAGAGAGAGAGATGGAGAGAAATAGATTGATAGCACGCACACGCACACGCAGACACGCACACACACACACGCACACGCACACGCACACGCACACGCACACACACACACTAAGAATAGGGGGGGAAGGCAGTAGGCAGTAATTTGCGTCTGTAATTCGCCGGTCATTAGAGCCCAGTAACCCTTCCTGACACCACTCGCCCACTTCCTGTTTGATGTCAACAAAACCAGCGAATGTCACCAAGCGGTCTCGGGTAGAGAGACCACGCGTCGACGGCGGAGACCAGAGAGAGAGAGAGAGAGAGAGAGACCTCCGGTTGACGCATGCGGCCCTGTTGGTTGGAAGCTATGGCAGAGCGGAGCTACGGGGGACAACTTGTTTTCTGCTCACTGAAGCGTTTCACATCTGAGCCAAGTGGAGGAAATGACAGACTGATAACGAGACAGTGAGATAGAACAGAGAGAGAGAGAGAGAGAGAGATAGAGAGAGAGAGAGAACAGAGAGAGAGAGAGAGAGAGAGTGAAAGACAGAGGGAGGGAGAGAGAGAGAGAGAGAGAGAGAGGGAGAGAGGGAGGAAGAGAAAGAAAGAGAGAGAACAGATAGGGAGACAGAACAGAAAGAGGGAGGTAGCGAGATAGATAGAGAGAACAGAGAGAGAGAGTGAAAGGGGGAGGGAGAGAAAGAAAGAGAGATAACAGAGGGGGTCGGGACAGAGAGAGAACAGAGAGAGAGATAACGAGACAGAGGGAAAGAAAGGGAGAGAACAGAGAGGAAGACAGAACAGAGAGAGGGGGATAGATAGATAGATAGATAGATAGATAGATAGATAGATAGATAGATAGATAGATAGATAGATAGATAGATAGATAGATAGATAGATAGATAGATAGATAGATAGAAGCAAAAAAAGATATATGGAATAATTGAGCAGCTGACAGAGAGAAATGACGGGGTTTGGAAGCAGAGGAAAAAAAAAAAAAAAAAAAATCTATTTTGTTTACTGTCCTTTCGCCATTCTGTTCAAATGGAGAAAAAGGGGCCGGGTCGACACACACACACACACACACACACACACACACACACACACACACACACACACACACACACACACACACACACACAGGAAGGAGACGCAGGGCATCAAACAGATAGGTCAGCTGGGAAAATGTCAGCCTCCTCTCCTGGCAGATCTAAACTACAAACACGACCCCATCAGACAATGACCAATGACAGGTCTCGTCCCCTTTTCCATCTGCCATCTTATCACGTCGCCATGACAACCTGACCGACAGAAGGCCAGAGAGAGAGAGAGAGAGCGAGAGAGAGAGAAAGAGAGAGAGAGAGAGAGAGAGAGAGAGACAGACATGGGATTACTACAGCAACAATGGTGTGTGCGTGTGTGTGTGTGTGTGTGTGTGTGTGTGTGTGTGTTGTGTGTGTGTGTGTGTGTGCGTGTGTGTGTGTGACTGGGTTTTGAAGATGTAAAGCGCACGTCCAGGTCATCAGGTGTCCCTGCTGTATGAAGCCTGTGGGCTGATTGAAGAGGCGTACCTTTGGGAGTCCAGGCAGAGGGGGGCTCTTCCTGCAGCCTGTGGTGACATTATTCAGACAGACGCCTGGCCCTGGAGCCAGTGTGTTCCCGTAACCCATAACAGCCCCCCTGACCCCCCCCCCCCCCCCAAATCACCCTCAGACACCCAGGGACCACTCTATCGGATATTGTTGCCTGAGGGCAGCTGTAATACACCTACAGTATTTGGAGCAAAGCTTGTTAATTTACCCACACCCCATCTGCTCCCCCCTCCTCTCCTCTCCTCTCCTCCCTCCACCCCCCTCCCACCTCCTCTCCTTCCTCCTTTCCTTCTTTCTCTCCTCCCTCTATGGCCTTGCTCCAGCTCCTCTAGGTGGGCAGGGTGCTCGGCCCTTTAAGAAGGAGAGCGAGGCCTCTTGAAATTGTGCTCTCGCAGCCAGGGTATGTGCACACACACACACACACACACACACACACACACTAGCACGCATGCACACAATACACCGCACCTGATGGTTTCTGAACATCGATGCAATCAGAGCCTGCGTGTTTGAGACCAGCCATGGGTGACTCAATGGTTTTCTGAGGAATGTTCTTTCTCTGTTGCGGGAGGGACAAAAAGGCGCCCATTCTAATACCCCTGTCCCTCCCTACTCTATTCTAATACCCCTTCCGCTCCCTACTCTGGGCAAGGTGCCCCTGACATCACGCTGGACGTCCGCCCTGTCCTTCAGAGAGGGGGGGGGGGGGGGGTTGGGGGGGGGGCACCAGTCCCAATGAAACCTTAATTGCTTTTGTCCTTCTCCTCCTCCATGTCTGACAGGACAGATGGACCAATCAGACGCATTCTGCACACATGGAGAGGCGCCGTTAAAATGATAATCGCCATCACTTATGTTTTATAGGGGGGCTGTTTTGAATACGCCTCCGGACAAAGTGTGTAAGTGTGTGTGTGTGTGGGGGGGGGGGAGGGGGGTGGGGGTGGGCAGAGCCTGATTTTAAACACATGATTAAACACGAACAATAGGCCGACACACATTACCTGTCACAGCCCTGAGGGGTCGCACACAACCCTGGGGTCTAATACAAGGCATGAACACACACACACACACGCCATACGCTGACGACTAAATGGCTGGATGAATTATGAATGAACTGGTTTTCACTGTCTTTACAGAGCTATATATTCCCGACGGACACACACACACACACACATGCTGACCTACACGAACCGAGTGTGACAAAGAACGCGTAGGTCAGCGTGTCCGTAGCGTGTCTGTGCAGGAATGTCTGTAGTACGCACACCGCTACATTTGTGATGTATCGTTCTTATTTAGGAATACTAGTGTGTGTGTGTGTGTGTGTGTGTGTGTGTGTGTGTGTGTGTGTGTGTTTGTGTGTATTACTGGGGGAGCGTGGCCTGTGTGACATAACAGAAACAGGGCGCTTGCTGCATCAGGCTTAAGTAACAGTTGAAGCACAAAGTTCACTGGAACAGAGCCAAGAACACACACACACCTTAATCCCCCTCCCTCACAGACACACGGCTGCATTTCAGGCATGTTTACAGGCCCTATTTTAGACTCTCTCTCTCTATCTCTCTCTACCTCTCTCTCTCTCTCTCTCCCTCTCTCTCTCTCTCTCTACCTCTCTCTCCCCCCCCCACTCTCTCTCTCTCTCTCTCTACCTCTCTCTCTCCCTCTCTCCCTCTCTCTACCTCTCTGTCTCTCTCTCTACCTCTCTCTACCTCTCTCTCCATCCCGCCACACCACAGCTACTCTTAGCACACATTTCAGCAGCTCATAAGCAGACCTGTCCCTCCAGGCGGAGCACCGTCCATCCCACTAGAACACTCCCAGACGCCCGTCTGGGAGCTAGAAACCTAAGACAGATCCCGGGATAGTTTTCTACACTGAGTGATGTGATGTGAATGGAAATATCCAGGCGTATCTTTATATAGTATAGGCAGTATACAAACACAAGTTCACAATTGGGCTGTATTGGTTACACACAGCCAGTCTGTAAATATCTAAAAAGAGACTCGGAACAGGTTGGTAATCTATAGTACTGCAGAACACGAACCAGGGTGCCTAAATGAGACTCTTGGAAGGAGACGAAGAGGGATTAAGGGGATTTTCGGCAAATCTGCATGACTTGTACGAAACCTATGAGGTGTCCTGGATCCGAACGAGGAAACCCAAGAGTTTCTGAGGAGATGAAAAAAATGAAGAAAAAAAACCCCAGGGTCCTCTGGGGCTGCCAAAATTCATGTTAAGTGTAACGTCCTTCTGAGCACCTGGTCAAAGCCACTCTCGAGTTTCATAGGCTGTTTTCGTGACAGGCAGCAGTAGGACCTAGGCTTTCAAAACCAGCGATTCTGGTTGTCGTATTTGATGACACGTATATGGCCTGTTAAACTGTATAGCGCTCTGAGGAGAATCTAGTGTTCCAAAGAACCCACCACTCTCTCTGAATGTGCACACGACCCCATGCTGCTTCCTTTGGGGCGCCCGTGGGCTGTCTCTGCTCTGGAAGAAGTAAAACCGCGGGTCAACTGCGCTATCTGAACTTAGTTCATTTGGAGAATATATTTCAAAGGCATCAGCTGGAGTCAGTGTGTAAAAGTTAAGCGTAATGAGCGTCATGTTACGGGGGTGTTCCCGCGCCCCACTCGAGAGATTGATCCTATTGAGAGAGGGGGGGGGGGCGGGGGCCTCTGCAACACGAGCCTCTCTAAACCCGCCTCGCCCGTTGCCCGCAAATTCCACGCGCGTCATCCCGGCGGGGTGACAATGACCGCGGCCCCTCATCCCTCCGGGACGTGCGCTCCGACAGCTCCCTCGGACGCCGCCAAAGAGAACAGATAACTCGTCTGATAATTTACGGCGTCTTTCGGGCCAACAGTTTAAGCTACTGGAGCCCCCCCTGGAACGAAACGCGGGTTTGGATCTGTGAACTGTGCTCTTTAGCCCCTCTGGCCCAGCCCCTCAACCTGTCCCACATCCCTCTCACTGGACGCGCCTTCTGTCTCGGTCCTGTCGACCGCAGCATTCCCTTTGAAGGTAGTCGTTACTTCCCCCGCTGCTCTGCCGACCTCAAAGCATCTCAAGTCCTTATGTAATTCCCCAACGACAGGATCTACAGCCTGGGCATTTTTATTATACCCACACCTGACCGTGGATATGCAAACATTCATTGGCCAAAGATATGGCGGGTATAGGCTAATGCACGGGAATCTCTGAGTCATCACACACGGATTTAATACTGTATGAATAGGCGAGTTGTTGTTTTTGTTTGTTTGTTTGTTTGTTGTTTGTTGCTCGGTTGTTGTTCCAGAGTGTATTATTTGGCTAGTAGCCTACATTGCCTCGCGTAATTAAATCAATCTCTAAGCGTCTTAAACCAGTTGCGTCAGACTAATTAGGCTATAGGGTTTCAGGGCACCAATTATGTTTGTTTTGATTTACCATGTGACGGTAGCCTACCCTGGTCCCTGCAACTAGCCTAGAGCATGCGCGTCACCGTTCACTCAATTCCAGTCTGTGTGTATGAGATCACGAGAGACCATGAACTCGGGAACCATATGTGTTTCTTGTTATTATTATTATTGTTGTTGTTGTTGTTGTGGGTGTGGGTGAACCGTGGAGACGAACGGGTGCTTTTGCAGCCTACCTTCCACCCGGCCGAACTGTTGCTGTCGCCTTTGTCTTTGAAGTACGGCACGCATCTCACCATCCAGTCGTAAATCTGGGACAGGGTCAGCCTCTTGTCTGGCGTGCTCTCTATGGCTTTGGTTATCAGGTCAGCGTACGACATATTCCCCCAGGCGTTTCGGCGCGACGAGGACTTCCGCGGAGTCTGCGCTCCTGGGCCGCTGGTGCTCAGCGCGCCCGAGGTGGCCGTGGGGGAGTGGGACGAGAGCGGGGAGCCTCCGTTCTCCTGTCCGAGCGAGGAGAGCAGCCCTTCGGCCGTAGGACTGCTGCTGCTCTGGTCCTCCGATGCCACGTTGGTGCCATTGTCATTGACGGCCATAGAACTGGCATTGTCCTCTTCGTCATCCTCTTCCTCGGGTATAATGTCCGTGTCATGATTCTCTGGTTTACCCGCGTTGGACTCGGGTCTTGGCAGCGGCCAGGTGCACGATCTCGGCCGCTTCTGGGGCTCAAAGTCCGGGTCTATTGCCACGTCCAACTCGGGGAGAGGCTCGGGTGCTGCAACCTCGGCCATCTCCTACGTTCACACGCTCGTCTCCGCTGCCCGTTGATAAAGTCAGTAGATAAGAAGTGGACAGCTGTCAAAGTCGCATTCCATGAATGCGCGCACTCGCTCTTTGTTGCTATTCCAGACCAGCCGTTCCAAAGGGGGCCACTGTCAACTGAGCGCGAGTTGAAATGCAAATCCTCTGTAGCAAAAAAAAAAAGAGAAGGAAAAACGCACCGAACACACTGTTTAGAGTGGATTCCAGAGAATGCTGTGGAGTAATATTTAGCCTATAATGACAAAGCATCCACATAAACGATGTTTTTTTTGTCACATACTGTAAAAACTGTAGGCTATTTCTCGGCTTTACAACCATAACACTTGAAATCGAATAACTGTCTTTTACACGTCGTCTTTCAAGTAGCTTGCTCCTAGGCTACTGTATCTGTTTGTAGTATATAGCTACTGTATCTAATCGTAGTAGGCTATAGCTACTGTATCACTATGGCTCGCTCATCAATGAGAAGAGATAGGCTATAGCGCCTCGGTGGCGCGATCAGGACCAAATCCCCCACTGATGCAAGGTAACTGTAATACACCTACTTGTAATCCCCTCGTCAATGGCCACGGAGAAAGTATCCAAACGTCATCACACACTGGAAGGAGCAGTCGTCGGGAATAATCCGGTGAGCGGCAGGCAGCCCCCCCCCACCCCCTTCCGAGCTCAGAGCGTCCGCGGAGAGAAGCCCGTCCCCGCTCTGCACCGTCCCTGCGCGCTGGAGAAGGACGCACAAGGGGCGATTAAATCACGCATAGTTCATCATACTTCGGCCATCTCGGCCAGATTGCCTTTCGCTCCCCGCAAAATCCCCCCTTTCTACTTGTCAGAATAAGCTACAGTAACGCTGCGTCTGTTGAGTGTCAGTAGAAAAGAACGGGGAGATCCGTGAGTGATAAATCCGTCCGGCGTAGTCGCATTTAAACAGAACTGTAGCCTATCTATGTGCGATAAGGACAACGTCACCTCATTACAATGTCTTGTCGGCTGCATACAATATTCTATCTACCTAGCACATTCCGTCTGCTGACAGTCTTGGCCAAGCTCAAAGTTATACGGCTGCATTAGCAAGGGAAACGTTGCCACCCCTACGTAGAGGACCAGCCCCCCTGACGGGCTGCAGCGGGATCGCCTTTTAAAGAGACACTGTCCCGCAACGGACTACAGGTTTCACCGGGGGCATGTCGAGACAAGTAGCGTGTGGTGGGGATACACGCCTCGACATGATGGACAGGCGCAAAAATAGAAAAGACTGTAGTAGGCCTACATATATGAACTACGATAACATGCTGGCTGGTTCTTTTAAGGCAGGATAGAAGGGGTTTATGAAGACAGCGAGCTTTACTAAACAACAGAACCATGTGATAGGTTTAATGCTGGTTACATTTTTATATAGAAAATACGGGTCACTGCAAGCCTATGAACCAAGATAACAGGCTGTCTTGTTTTTTCAAGGAAGGATATAAGGGATTTATGAAGACAGCGAGCTTTACTACACAACAGAACCACGTGATAGGACAAATGTTACATTGTTATAGTAATTGATACATATGGGTTGACATTAGACTCTTGAGTCAGTTGGCTACATTGTTACATGTTCCTATAGAGCTCTTACAACAGGTGTCATATCTAACAGCTGTTATGGGACCAGAGTGTTTCGTCATCGTGTGTCTAATAGACAACAGAAACCTGACAAATTAGCCTAACCTACTTTTACGAATGTCTGTCAGGAAACGCAAAAAAAGTAGGCTACAAAAAATAAAATGCTCTTTTTGGATAACAGCCTCTCTTGAAGTTCTGATTGCTTGTCCCTTTAAACTGCTAAGCGTGGCTGTCAATCAAGTCTTGTCAACTTGCCCAGGACACACCCCCTTCGAGTTGGCCCGACCTCCTCGAGCACGCATGACGTCATGCCATTTATAATCAACAGATAAGAGAGCCGCTTCTCCGTCCTCCTGTAAGCGCGGGGCTATAAGTGATTCTGGATGCTCGGACCGCCCCTCCTTCCACCGCCTCCACTGTAGCCTCCGTACCAAAACAGCAGCAGCTGCAGACGACCGTCTTTGTTCCCAGTAATGTTTTGTAAGGCGCGCGCGTCCACGGCGCGCTCCCGCGATCTCACTGTGCAGGAATGCGCGCGCTCCACCTGTGCGCAGGATTCATCAATGAGGTGGGACGGGCATATGCAAGCGATAGGGCTCGATTTATACACTACATCCGAACACACACACACACACACACACACACACACACACACACACACACACACTACGTGTGATCCCTATGATATATGAGAGCGCATGGGAAAAGGATTTAATATGATTTGTGGTTCTACATGGGTGAGAGGAAAAAGGGATGATTCTATTAAAGCGTCATCATTTATTAAAACGAAGATAATAGATAGTGGAGATGGTTGTGGACTTCAGAAGGAGCCCACCCCACCCCTATACCCCCCCCAACACTCAACAGTTTACTTGGTTGAGTATCATTCAGGTTCCTGCTGGGTGCCACCATCATATCACAGGACCTCAAGTGAGAAGACAACATCGGGCTCCATCATCGAGAAGAAGCAACATAGGATGTTCTTCCTGTGCCGGCTGAAGAGATTCCACCTGTCGGACCAGCCAATCATGGTCCAGCTCTACGTGGCCGGATGGATGGGTGATGATGGAGGGATGGAAGATGTATGGATGGATGGAGGGATGGATAGATGGATGTATGGATGAATGGGTGATGATGGAGGGATGGATGGGTGATGATGGAGAGATGGGTGATGATGGAGGGATGGATGGATGGAGAGATGGGTGATGATGGATGGATGGATGGATGGATGGATGGATGGATGGATGGATGGATGTATGGATGGATGGAGGGATGGATAGATGGATGTATGGATGAATGGGTGATGATGGAGGGATGGATGGGTGATGATGGAGAGATGGGTGATGATGGAGGGATGGATGGATGGAGAGATGGGTGATGATGTATGGATGGATGGATAGATGGATGGATGGATGGAGGGATGGATAGATGGATGTATGGGGGATGATGGAAGGATGGATGGGTGATGATGGAGGGATGGATGGATGGATAGATTGGTGATGATGGATGGATGGATGGATGGAGAGATGGGTGATGGATGGAAATGTGATGTCACCAAAAGGCTGTGTGAATCACTTGGAGCCCCCAACACCCAAAGAAAGAGACAGAGGGAAAGAGAGAGAGAGATAGAGAGAGAGAGAGAGAGAGACCACGTATAGGACAGGTAGAAGTCAATGTCGAGTGCAGAACGGACTAGGAAAGGACAACTGAAACAAATCATGGACATTCTGCTTATGACTGTCACAGTTCTGTCCACTATGTCATTCCCCTTCACCTGATCTGCCCTCTGATCACACACACACACACACACACACACACACACACACACACACACACACACCAGGGACCCCTTCAACAAAGAGCCTCATTCAAAGTGTCCATACAGTATCACAGTCCTGTAGGGCATCGCATCGCATCACACACACACACACACACACACACACACACACACACACACACACACACACACACACACACACACACACACACACACACACACACACACACACACACCTCCCCTCCAGAGAACACACTCTTCCAAACAATTCATTACCTCTGAAAGGCTTAAGTCATCCAAAGTGAGGTTTGTATCACAGAGAACACTGTGACCCTAATTGAATAACTGCACCATCACAATAGCGTCTCCCTCGACCACTCTGGCGTCCTGTCCTAACCTCACCCTCCCTCCCTCCCTCCCTCCCTCCCTCCCTCCCTCCCTCACATGCCCGCTCTGACTTCCTCTCCTAACCTCACCCTACCTCAAGTTCAGTTCAGTTCAGTTTATTTAAGAAGGGACAGTGCATTTTAATCCAACAACAAAATTGTAAACACGCCAGATTTAGCCAAAAGGCTCATTTTCACCCGTCGTCCCTGGCCAAGGTATTATTAAAAAGGGCTTCCTAAAATGGCAAAAGACACAAGTAAATGGTAAAAAGCACAGAGCATACACAGTTAAAAAAGGACGCACGGTTAATCAAAGTCCTGCTCCTACCCTCTCCCTCCATCTTTCTGCTCAGCCCTGCTCATCTCCGCAGGGGGTCACACACCACCCCTGAAAACCTTCCCTTCAACGTCCTTACCTCCCCTCAAAACCCTCTCACCCGCACGCACACACCCTCACACACACACACCCTCTCCTCCCTGGCTCGTTCCCTGGCCATGGCGCTGAGCGCTAAGAGGACTGAGTCTGCCCCTCAGTGCCAACCATGAATCATCCAATTAAGACGCTCACAAAGGAGGACGGCCATCTCTGTTTGTCTCTGATGTTTTCCCAAACAGAGCAGCGTCCTGATTGGATTAGACGCCTCGGAATAGACCGCGATTGATTCTGCCTTAATTGAGAGTTATGGTGGGAGAGATTAGGTCTCACAGCTAACAAACTTACTTAACACATTCGACAGACGAGACTAGACGCACACCAGGGACACACGCATACGCGACAAAACGCAGGAATATGAATTCATGTACATGCCTGCTCGGGTGGGTTAGCACACACACGCACACACACACCACTGAGTCTGGACACTGGGGACCAGCTATTAACGCAAACACTCCACTCCATGCAGTATGATGAGAAACACCAAACAGGATGTAGCCCCCCCCCCCTCACTGTAAACCTGCATGTAAACATTACTCCCACCATCTTTTAATAAAATGAGAACAGGCTTACCAGAGGTCTCTGGACACAGTGGTGAAACGCCATGGGGTTAGGTAGGTGTACTGGCACTAGAGGGTCTGGGCCTAATTCTGGGGCTAGGTCTGGAGCTGGGGCTAGATCTGGGTCTGGAGTTGTGTCTGGAGCTGCGGCTAGAACGGGTGCTGGAGCGAGAACTGGGGCTGGGGCTAGAACTGGGGCTGTAACTGGGGCTGGATCCCCAGCAGGAGAGGCGTCTCGTGGTCCTCAAAAATGACCTCATCTCTGGATGGACGCAATAACAAACCTCTCCATCATCAGTTGCCCTCCAGCGCCATCCAGTGGTAGAGATCTAGAATGACAGTTCTATAGTCTCTAAAAGTTATCACAGGTAAAATCATCCCTTGATAAACTCTCGGAATCCCTGCACACTTACACACTCTTCCACATGGATCTAAGACCATAGAATAGGCGTTCATAGGTGCACTTACACCTATCATGTGCCTTTAAATCCATGGAAGAGTGCACAGACGCACACCAGGGAAAAGGGTGGAAAGTTAGCCTGGCTCCAGCCCCTGAATCTGAATTTGTTGATTTCAATGGGCCATAGTGCTTATAACTCGTTATGACTCGGGAAAACTCAACCACCGTGTGTACAGTATCTTACAGTGTTTTGAAGCACGAGCAAAACCCAGACAAACAGTTTTATGGCCTCATAAATCGTCCGTTGTCTCAAAAATATTTTCAGCATATAAATTGTGCCATATACACAAGAGGTCATTTGAACACTTTATAACAGGAACTCATAACACTTTATGCATAGCATTTAGCATTTGTACAGTAGGGCAGATACATTCTCCATCTTGATACAGTCTCCATCTTGAGACAGTGTCAGCACACATAGATTGCCTAGATCCTAATTCTAGTCTCACAAGTTTAGAACCTATAATGAAAATAACACAGTGCTGTGACTACTCATGCCTTACATATTTTAGAAATAAGCCCTGTGTGTTTCAGTATTGGGAGAACCTCTGGACCCTTCTTATAATCTGATGAAAGGGTGTTGTTCCATAGCACACCACTAGGGGTTGCTAGTTCTCCACCGAGAAGGACACCTGTGATGAGGATTCTGATATGGCGAATTATAAATACACTGTGTTACATTTTCAGTAGGATTCATGAGGAGTGTGGGTCTGTAGCTCACGCCCTAACTGTGTTTTGTGAGGCATTTCGACTGCTTATGAGGTACATCGCATCCCAACATGAGAAAAAACACCCTGCATGTTTATTGTAGTCCTGGGGTGTATGTATCATGGTTATTGTAGTTCTATATACCGAAAGGAGGTATGGGATCATAGTTATTGTGGCTCTGTCTGCTGCTGCGGTCTCCCTGGCTCCAGTACATCTCTGTCTGCATCTCCGTCAGTCTGGAGACGGTCCTCTGGAAAGCGAAGATCTCCTCCTCCCCCGTGAACAGAGTGAGATGCTCCGCTGCATCCTGGGAAACACAGGACCACAACCGCACAACATGGTTAGCACAACCTCGACCACAACCGCACAAAAGGGTTAGCACAACCTCGACCACAACCGCACAACAGGGTTAGCACAACCTCGACCACAACCGCACAAGAGGGTTAGCACAACCTCGACCACAACTACACACTGGGGTTTATCACAGGACCACAACCGCACAACAGGGTTAGCACAACCTCGACCACAACCGCACAACAGGGTTAACACAACCTCGACCACAACCGCACAACAGGGTTAACACAACCTCGACCACAACCGCACAACAGGGTTAGCACAACCTCGACCACAACTACACACTGGGGTTTATCACAGGACCACAACCGCACAACAGGGTTAGCACAACCTCGACCACAACTACACACTGGGGTTTATCACAAAACCACAACCTGGTTGGCACAACCTCGACCACAACCGCACAACAGGGTTAACACAAGACCACAACCTGGTTGGCACAACCTCGACCACAACCGCACAACAGGGTTAGCACAACCTCGACCACAACCGCACAACATGGTTAGCACAACCTCGACCACAACCGCACAACAGGGTTAACACAACCTCGACCACAACCGCACAACAGGGTCAGCACAACCTCGACCACAACCGCACAACAGGGTTAACACAACCTCGACCACAACCGCACAACAGGGTTAGCACAACCTCGACCACAACCGCACAACAGGGTTAGCACAACCTCGACCACAACCGCACAACAGGGTTAGCACAACCTCGACCACAACCGCACAACAGGGTTAGCACAACCTCGACCACAACCGCACAACAGGGTTAGCACAACCTCGACCACAACCGCACAACATGGTTAGCACAACCTCGACCACAACCACACACTGTGGTTTATCACAGGGCCACAACCACTGGGGTTAACACAACGTCGACCACAACCATACACAGGGGTTAACACAGACATGACCACAAATACTACTGTAGGTTTATCACAGCACCATAACCACACACTGGGGTTAGCTAGCACAACCATGACAGCAACCATGATGTTGTGCACAACCTGCAAATACAAGGATTAACACAACCTTGACCGCCAATATAACATGGTACTCTAATGTGGTGTGCGTTTGTGTGTTGCCCGGAGGGCTTGTTGTTAGAAGCTACTTTTCGGTGTCATTCTATAGATCACAGTGAATTCTATAGATCACAGTGAATTCTATAGATCACAGTGAATTCTATAGATCACAGTGAATTCTATAGATCACAGTGAATTCTATTGATCACGGTGAATTCTATAGATCACAGTGAATTCTATAGATCACAGTGAATTCTATGGATCACGGTGAATTCTATAGATCACAGTGAATTCTATAGATCACAGTGAATTCTATAGATCACAGTGAATTATATGGATCACAGTGAATTCTATAGATCACGGTGAATTCTATAGATCACAGTGAATTCTATAGATCACAGTGAATTCTATAGATCACAGTGAATTCTATGGATCACAGTGAATTCTATGGATCACAGTGAATTCTATAGATCACAGTGAATTCTATAGATCACAGTGAATTCTATAGATCACGGTGAATTCTATAGATCACAGTGAATTTTATAGATCACAGTGAATTCTATAGATCACGGTGAATTCTATAGATCACGGTGAATTCTATAGATCACAGTGAATTCTATGGATCACAGTGAATTCTATAGATCACGGTGAATTCTATAGATCACGGTGAACTCTATAGATCACAGTGAATTCTATAGATCTCAGTGAATTCTATAGATCACAGTGGATTCTATAGATCACAGTGAATTCTATAGATCACAGTGAATTCTATAGATCACAGTGAATTCTATAGATCACAGTTTCCGGTGGTGTTGCGGTCTCATTGCGGTGGAACCGTGGTCATACCCCGCTAAGGCCCAGGTCGTCCAGCAGCTGCCGATCGCGCTCATCCTCCCCCCCGGAGTGGACGAACAGCCGCTCCAGAGGGGCGTCGGCCAGCAAGATCACCCTGACCTGGAGTGAACAACAGTGGGCATGGGGTGTTTTCAGGGAGAGGAGATTGGATAGGAGAGAGAGGAAATGAGAGAGAAGGTCTTTTAATAGCATTCAATTATCCTTCGAAATGATCCGAAATAATTTCTGATGGTGGAAATCCAATGGAATCGACGCAAACACTTGAGAGACCGTCCTGATCTCAAACGCTCGCACACATCAGTCTGGAAAGGCTCAAAATAAATCCGTTAGTGCCCGAGGAAATTTAGGAGGGACTACCGGCAGCTGTGGGCGTGTATTAAGCGTGACGACAGCGAGAAACGCTGACATGGCACCGTGACAGACAGTGACCTTTCATCCGATCACCTGCTAAGCATTTTTTGAAAGTGCCCGCCCCTTTTCCAAAATGGTGTCCAGCAAAGCCTTCCCCCCCGGAGGGTCCGGTGGAGGAATGAGCCGCCTGTGGCGCGTCGCGCTACCGGACCGGTACCTTGTTGTCGTAGAAGTTGTCTATGAGCGTGATGAAGCGCCGGGCCTGGTCCTTCAGAGCCAGGGTCAGCATGGGGACGCGGCGGATGAGGACCGTGTCGAAGACCCCGGCCATCTCCAGGTAGTCGCCCGCACCTAGAGGCTGGGGTACACCGAGACACGGGCTGACCAGGCTATTTCACGGGAGTTTGCTCGGTCGTCTCGTTGATTGAGGTCAGGGAAGAATTTTTAAGATTTTTACATTTCTTTGTAAATTACAGTTTTACAGTTTTAATTGGCCGACAGAATTTTTAAGAGTTTTTTTTTCTTTGCTTCCCTCTGTAAAATGTAGGGGTAGGATCTATGTCCATCCCCCCCATTGCTCTCTGTAAAGCGCATTGTGTTGCCTCTGTGTATGAAATGTGCTGTACAAATAAAGTCTGATTTGATTTGACTTGACTGGATCTGATAGAGACTGGAGTGCAGAGATACAGGGGTACAGAGATACAGTTTAACTGGATCTAATAGAGGCTGGGGGTACAGAGATACAGGCTGAGTAGATTTGATAGAGGCTGGGGGTACAGAGATACAGGCTAACTGGACCTAATAGAGGCTGGGGGTACAGAGATACAGGCTAACTGGACCTGATAGAGGCTGGGGGTACAGAGATACAGGCTAACTGGACCTGATAGAGGCTGGGGGTACAGAGATACAGGCTAACTGGTCCTAATAGAGGCTGGGGGTACAGAGATACAGGCTAACTGGACCTGATAGAGGCTGGGGGTACAGAGATACAGGCTAACTGGTCCTAATAGAGGCTGGGGGTACAGAGATATAGGCTAACTGGTCCTAATAGAGGCTGGGGGTACAGAGATACAGGCTGAGTAGATCTGATAGAGGCTGGGGGTACAGAGATACAGGCTAACTGGACCTGATAGAGGCTGGGGGTACAGAGATACAGGCTGAGTAGATCTGATAGAGGCTGGGGGTACAGAGATACAGGCTAACTGGACCTGATAGAGGCTGGGGGTACAGAGATACAGGCTAACTGGACCTGATAGAGGCTGGGGGTACAGAGATA